>NC_062545.1:103866689-104009189 GCF_016906955.1 Phacochoerus africanus
ATTTATTTATTTATTTTTATGACTTTTATTTTTTCCATTATAGTTAATTTACAGTGTTCTCTCAATTTCTATTGTACAGCAAAGTTACCCAGTCATACATATATATCTATATCTATATATCTATATATATATATACACACACATAAATGTGTATGAATATATATGTATTTATATTATTTTTCTTAAATTATCCTCCATCATGTTCCATCACAAGTGACTGGATATAGTTCCCTGTGCTATACAGCAGAATCTCATTGCTTATCCATTCCAAAGTCAATTTTTTGCATCTATTAACCCAGACTCCCAATCTATCCCACTCCCTCCTCTTCCCTCTTGGCAACCACAACTCTGTTCTCCAAATCCATGAGTTTATTTTCCGTGGAAAGGTTCATTTGTGCCATACAATGTACAAGGTTAACTGTAGGCTTACCATATATGGTTTTTATTATGTTGGAAGAACAACTTGCTGGGTAAATTGACTTGCATGGCAGTTTCTTTCAGCCCCTTGAATGCGTTATCCTATTCTCTTCTACTTTGCAAGGTCTCTGTTGAAAAATCTACAGATGGCTTTGTTGGGGGTTACTTTGTATGAGAAAAATATGTGGACATTCTGTTAGCCTTTGATTTCAGACAGTTATAATGCCTCTTAGAGAAAATCATTTTGAATTAAAATTTGGTGATTGACTATTAGCTTCATGAACTTGGATGTCCAAATTTTTCCCAAAATTTGGGATGTTCTCAGTCATTATTTCTCTAAACAAACTTTCTACATCTTCCTACCCTCCCTCACTTCTCCTTTTGGGACTCCAACAATACATAATTTTTTTAATGGTATCCCAGAAGTCATATAGACTTTATTCATACCTTTACAGTGTTCTGTCAATTTTCTACTGTACAGCATAATTGAATAATTTCAATTGAACTGTCTTTGAATTCACTGATTCTTTCTTCTGGTTGGTCAAATCACTCTTGAAGCTCTCTATTAATTTTTTTTTCAGTTCAGTCATTGTATTCTTCAGCTCCAGAAATTTATTTTCCTTTCTTTTTATGTTCTCTCTCTCTCTCTCTCTTTTTTTTTTAAGGCCACACCCACGGCCTATGAAGGTTCCCAGGCTAGGGGTCTAACTAGAGCTGTTGCTGCCAGCCTACGTTAGAACCACAGCAATGCCAGATCCAAGTTACATCTTTGACCTACACCACAGCTCACAGCAACACCAGATCTTTGACCCACTGAGTGAGGCCAGGGGTTGAACTTGAACCCTCACGATTCCTAGTTGGATTTGTTTCTGCTGCACCACAAAGGGAATTCCTGTTTTCTCTTTTTTAAACTTCTTACCTTGTCCTTGTGTGGCTTTCCTGATGTCATTAAATTATTTGTATGTCTTCTCGTGTAGCTCTCTGAGCATCTTTAGAACAATTATTTTGAATCCTTTTTGGATAGTTTCTGGATCACGATTTCTTTGGAGCTAGTTACTGAAGGTTAATTGTGTTCCTTTGTTTAATTCATGTTTCCCTTTTTCTTCATGATCTCTCTAGCCTTGTGTAGGTGTCTGCACATTTGAAAAAGCAATCACCTCTTCCCGACTTTAGAAATAAGGTTTAAGGTAGGCTTGGGTAATGAGGGATGGCTGTGTTGTTCTTTTATAGCTGTACAGTTTCTTTCTGGGTATGTACACTTCAGTGGAGGCTGGTGACACGTGTCAGACTTGAGGTCTTCAAATATATGGCTAGAGGTATTGGCATCCTGGGGGTTTGCATGTTGGTTAAAATCAAGTGTGGGAGTCTAAGCTAGTGTATTGTATTCACAAAGATGCAGAGTCTGTGCTGGCTGCTAATGCATCCCCAGAGTTCTGGCGAGGGTTGGAGGAGGGGGGAAGAGGGAGGAACTCAAGTGACTGTATTAGCAAATGTGAATACCTCTGCTCAGAAGCTGGTGATATATGCAACCATGTGCCACAGCTGGGCAGGCTGTTCTTCAGTGGCAAAAAGTACTGAATTTGTCTGCAGAGTAGGTCCTTATGGACTGTGATTGATCCCACTGTATGTCTGCTATTGCTAACCCCTGCTTTTCTGTTGCTCTTCTTATGCCAGCCCACTCCTGTTCATTACCAGTTCATTAAAAATATTTTAGTTGAATTCTCCTTACCAGCATGTATAGTATCCTGAGTCATTGAGCCCAAGCAAAAAAGTCCTGTGTTTCATTTCTAGTTGTAGGTACCTGCTTTAGATTTTTGGCCAGCTGCTTGCCCTGCAATATCAACTCTCTGATAACTTTAAGCAACATTGTGAATTTGCCATTGTCCAATGAGTTTTATTGTTGTTGTAAAAATGGTAGGATTCCCTTTTCCAGATTTCTAAGCAGAAGTCAAAATCTCACCTTTATCCTTGAGTGATAGTTTTTGTTGTACATAGAATTCTAGGATGGCAGTTAATTTATCTGAGTTCTTTGAAGATATAATTTTATTTCTTATAGTTTCTAAGATTATTTCTAAGAAATTAGCTGTCATTGTAACTTATTATTTGAAGTAATCTTTTCCCTTTGGTTATTCTTTATGATTACTCATTGCTTTTCACATTCTGCATTTTCATTGTTGTATCTCTACTTATAAATTTAGGCTTGATTTTTATTTGTTTTTAATTTATGGCCACACCTGCAGCATATGGAATTTCCTGAGTGAGGTGACAAATTGGAGTTGCAGCTAAGGCCTATCCAACAACCACAGCAGTACCAGATTTGAGGTGCATCTGCAACCTATGCTGTAGCTTGTAGCAATACCATATCCATAACCCACTGAGCAAAGCCAAGGATCGAACACACATCCTCACAGAGACAATGTTGGGTCTGGAACACTGTGAACCACAACAGGAAATCCATAAATGCAGGTTTATCTATCCGGTTACTATATGTCAGAACTGCACAGTGGAGCGTGTTGCATCAACTCTAAAAATTCTTATCCATTATCTTCTCTTTGAATATTGTATCTATTGCAATATTCAGTATTGCCCAAGATAATATTGTAATATTGCCCCTTGTCTTTGCCTGATAACTTTCCTTTTATAATTTCATTCCACATACTTTAAGGGATTTTGTCACACATTTAGGTGATTTCATTAGATTTAATTTTTAGCTCACTGTTTCTCTCTTTTGCTACATATAGGTTTATTTTTTTAACTTAGTCCACGAAGATATAATTAAAGATATATAAATATAGATGCATACATAGCCCAGGTTGAAATTTCATTCCTCCATAATACATTTGCCTGTGAGTCAGTCAGCCCAGTTGCCTGGGGTCTACTAACTCAGGAATACTTTCAACTAAATTTCCTGCTTGTACTTTTGGTGGCCATACAAAATTGTGAATTCTAGGCTTGAACATACTTGCAGGTCTATTTTTAATTGGGAATCCTTATTAAAATCTTTCCCCCATTTCTTCTGCTATACTTAAGGTCAAATCTGAACCACAAATAGCCTAGTATGCCCTGAGGTACAGCCTTTTTTTTTTTTTTTTTACTTGTATACATGCTGGGTTCTTTTGTCTTTTAGGAAACCTATTTTATGCAAGATTTTTTTTAGTGCAAACTTCTGTCTTACTAGGTTCCCAAACTTGTGTACCCTTCATTCTTCATTACCCATGCCTGCCTTAAACCTCGTGACATCATTGGTCAGGAGATAATTTCTACTTCAATTTTTCTATCTCTTGTGGATTTGTTCTTTCTATTTTTTAATGCTATGATAGTTCTTTATTTTATCCCTAGTACAGTCATATGTCAAAAATACATTTTTAAAGTTTTTTTTGATGCTGAACTGAGAGTGATTTCTCTAAACCTTTAATATCAATATTACTGACAAAAGAAGCCTCCTTCTCCTTGCTTATTGGAAATTCTAGTCATTATTTTAAGATTCAGGTCAAATGCCATCTGTTCTATGAATTTCACTCTGTTACCTATAGTCAGTTAATTTTTCTTTATCTTCCAGGTAATATATCTTGAAGATAGAAAGTTATATTTTAAGTCATCTTTCTCTTAGTCAAGAGAATGGCACACATTAATTGTTTAATATATATTGAATAAGTAAATGATCTGATGAATGAATTAAAGAATAAAAACATTTTTCTAAGTTTGGCAGTAGCCAATGGAATTCCGTTTGGAAGGTGTGTTGAGCTCCTAATATATGTCATGCACGGTGCTAAGGGCTGAATATGGGAACTCCTGAAACAAATTTCTTAAAGAGAGGAAATGCCAAAATATAATCCTCCAAAATGGAATGTGTGGAGGAGAGGGTACATATGATTTTCTTGGATGAGACAAGAGTATATAAAAATGTGGCTCTGATCAATGAAGCATTGGTAATGAATTAATTATAGAAGAAACAAGGATTCTGGAAAGTCAAATCTTCATTGTTGGGGTTTATATCATGCATGCCAGCCATGCTCCTTTGCAACCCATTATTTGTATAAAACCAGACCTGAAAGGTCAAAGGTCATGCTTTTCTGTGCCCACACCTATGTATGTGTATGATTTTACAAGTCAGGAAGAATTGTTATATTATCCTTATCTCAGCATTCAGAAAAACATATTTGTGATTATGAAATGGATTACATTTGGTTTATAAGAGCTATACAGGAAATATCCTACTTTGGTACATAATGCAGTCTTAATATGTATCAAAGTGTGTTACATAAAGGCTAAATAATAAACTTAAAGTGTATATTGTGGACTCAGGCACAGAGAGCTAAAGTGTCCTCATTATATTTTGTCATTTAACAAATCTCTATGATTTATCCCTAGAATTTCAAATATGTTTTTGTTCATTGTCTTCTATTCACAGCTGAACATACAGTTGACTGGCATAAGCCCAATGAGTGTCTTGTTGATTTACCTCTTTTGGTACTCAGAGTGATTTCCATCTTTGTCTCAACTATATTATGTTTACGAGATCTATACTTCTTGTATCAGCATTTTCATCTTCCATTTGTTTTTATAAAATAATGAAGACAGAAGGCAATAAAATATTCAAGGCAAACATCGCTGTGCAAATATGCTGCCAAAATTGTACCACTGTCAGAAATGCTATGTACAACCTAAACATTTCAGCTTATCAGCTATTCAGAGAAGGCAAAATTGAGCTTATAGAACATAGTTAGGGCTGTTGATGTATAATGTGCAAATGAATGGGTTGTATGAAATTAGAATGAACAAAAGTCAAGGAAAACTGATAGCTAGGGTTTTGAACTTCAGTCTCTTCCTTGACTCGTGTGCAAGGACCAAAGAGCAAAGAGCATATTTTTGGAGCCATGAATATCTCTTTAGGAATATACCAAAGATGATAACTCTCTGGAAGGGAAAGTGCTCAAAACTATATGTCAGGGTTGATGAAATAATAACATTGTTAATAATAGTAATTATCAATAATGTTGACATACAGGTGTTCATGTAATTAGTCTCTCTTTTGGTGGTATATTTGAAATTTTTCATTAATAATAGCTTAAAGAAATTGGAATGTCCGTGTATGTATATTCCTAAGCAATATCTTGCCTTTGTGAGAGCCTAGGAAACAGCAAGGTTCCAGTTGAAAGTTTTTCTTTCTAGTTCTCAGATTCTCTGTGGCCTTTTGACTTTTGGCTTTCTTATCTCCTTTCTCAATGTGTTCTTGGAAAAAGATGTACAGTTCACCACAGACACTTTGATTGAAGCCAAGTCAGTGTGTTACTTTTTCAAGGAAATTATACAGTTATTTATAATTACTGAGTAAAAATATTACAGGAATTTTTGCTCTCAATAAACAAGAGAGCAAACATTTGGAAAATTGAGAATAAGTTTTGTTGTGCATGAAAGGAGACTTGTGGTCCCTTGATGTCTGAATACCAGCAGCCATTGGGGCAGAGGATCCTGGTCAGCTTTTTTTCTTCTCTTTCCTTGTCCTGGCCTTAAACTTTAACACTGTAAGAACCCTGTAACACGGCTTGGATATAGTCCTATGGAGAATATATTCAGCTGATATTCCATATAAATACTGTTGAGGTAACGTGGTCTTGTGAGAAGCACTGGACTGTGAACCAGACTACTTGAGCTAAAGTTCCTGATCTGCCATTAAACTAGCATGAGATTTGGGACAATTTAATTCTATATTTGTGCCTTAATTTTCTCATGAGTAAGTAAATATATAGGACAAATCAGTAGTTTTCAAACTTGGAGACACATTAGAATCCAGAGATTCTTTTAAAAATATTAATATCTGAGCTCTGTTCCTGAGTATTCTGATTTATTTGAGTGAGGTAGTGCTACATCATCAATACTTTGAAAAAGCTCCTCAGGCGATTCCAATGTGCAGCCAGTGCTGAGAACTACTCAAGAAAGTAATCACTGAAATCTTGTCCAGGGAGATAGTGTATTGTAGATGTTTAATGGAACAAGCATTGTAGGTAGATGGAGATGAGTGTGAATCCCAGCTCTCTTATTTCCAGGCTAGATAAACTTAGGCAAATTTTAAATTCAAGTCCAAGTTTCCTCATCTTTACCATAAAGATATACCTGCCTCATTGGGTTGTTTTAAAGAGTGACTACAATACTGAATGTAAAGTAAGTAGCTCAGCTATCTGTACGTAGTAGGCATTTAACAAATGCTGCTAACGAAGAGAATGATTACTTTGATAAACTGATTATCCCCTAAGTCTCCCCTAAAAATCTTTTCCTTATAAGGAGAGGTGTGGTATTGCTCCAAAGATAAAAAGTAGAGTAATAGAACAAAATGAAGACCAGAAACAGCCCTGCTGTGTACTTCAAAACTTGGTGTATCCTAAAACTGCATTTTTTATTGCTAGGGACTATGTAATATATGATGCTAGGCCAACTGGTTACAAAAAAGGAAGAAAAAAAGTAACAACAAAAACAAGCAAAACACTTGCCTTCTATTGTTCCCAAAAGGAGGTTCTAGAGGTATGAAAGACTTAAATATGATAAAGCAAAATTGAAATATTTAGAAAAGAATAGAAAGATATTGATATATAGGAATAGAAAGAATCTTTAAACACAAAAGTACAAACCATACAAGAAAGGATAAAAATACTGACCACTTTGAAATTTAACACTTCTATATTCCAGAAATAATGTAAGGTTAAAAGATATTTTATAGAATATATAAGTAAGGAAATTATAATACAGGAATGCCTCAGAGATACTGTAGATTCTGTTCCAGGTCACCACAATAAAATGAGTCATGATTTTTTTGGTTCTCATTGCTTACAAAATTATGTTCATGCAGCCTATTAAGTGTGCAATAGCATTATGTCTAAAAAACAATGTACATACCTTAATTAAAAAGTAAAGCTGTTGGGAAAATGGGCCCAATAGACTCATCTGACACCAGGTTGCCACAAACCTTCAATTTATTTAAAAAAAACTCAATTTCATTGTGAAGCACAATAAAGCTAAAAGCATAATAAAATGAAATATCTTTATATTCTGAATAGATTAAAAATCTTCGCAAATCATGAATCCAAAATAAATCAGGACAATAGAAAAATCTAGAAAGTTTAGGAATTGGAAACTCACAGAATTAGACATAAGCAAATGAAAAGATGTACATCTTTACTTTTTATCATAGAATTTTGAATTAAAACAAAATGAGATACATATTCAAATTCATCAGTTGGACAAATTTTAAAAATCTACTGGTAGAAATGCATACTGCTATGACAACCTTGTGAGAAACCCTAGCTTATGTGTGTAAGGGGACATGATTACAAACAATTCCATCAGTGTTTGAATAAACAGAAATTTTAACCAACTTCATTATCATCAAGAGGAAAACAGATAAGTGAATTATGGGACTATAACAGCAGAGAATGAAAATTAATGGGTTAACTCTACATTTGCAAATATAGATAAATTTCACAATCATCATTTATTTTTTTAAAGAAAAGAACATTGCAGAAAAAACAATGAGTTTTTTAAAAAAATGCTTTAAATAGTCTCTTAGTAATATGGTCAAAAGCACAAAACTGTATAAAATAGACCATTGAGAACTTACTGTACAAAACAGAAAAACCTACTCAATAGTTTGTAATAACCTATATTGGACAAAATGGATATATTCATATGTATGACTGATTCATTTTGCTGTACACTTGCAATTAAACAACACTGTAAGTCAACTATACTCCAATAAAATTAAAAAAAATATGCGCCAACTTTAGATTGGTAAATAGCTCGGGGATACAGAATAGAGAGGAAGGTGAAGGAAGGTACACAGAAAAAATTTCAACTTAACCTTAATTTTCTATTTCTTTTTTAAAAGGTTTAAAGGAAATATGATAAAATGCTCAGATTGCTAATTTGGAATTATAATCACAGGCTTTTAAAATTTTTTTCTATGTAAATATTTTTGCATAAATAAGTAATAAGTACATATAATTCTTGTTTGTCCTTTCATCTTTGTGTCCTTATATGCTGTTCCTCAAAATACTTGTATTATAATATTTATTTAATTTGATTATGCTTTTATCTTGTCCCAGGCCATGTGCTATGACTGTGGTATGCTTTTTCTCATTTAGTCATCATGAGGGAGTTATCATAGTTGTTGTTATTATTATTATTATTATTATCACTACTACTACTATTGCTTTTTAGTACTGTACCCATGGCTTATGGAGGTTCCCAGGCTAGGGATCCAATCAGAGCTACAGCTGCCAACCTATGCCGCAGCCACAGCAACGCAGGATCCAAGCCGCATCTGCGACCTACACCACAGCTCACAGCAATGCTGGATCCTTAACTCACTGAGCAAAGCCAGGGAATGAACCTGCATCCTCATGGATGCTAGTTAGATTTGTCAACTACTGAGCCACAACAGGAACTCCAATCGTTATTTTTTTTTTCGAGGTATAGTTTATTTATATTGGTTTCAGGTATACAATATACTGATTCAATATTTTTATAGATTATACTCCAAAGTTACAATAAATTATCATCTATATCATGTGTGCTACACAATATATCCTTGTAACATTTATTTTTTAAATGATAATTTGCACCCCTTAATGCTCTATCCTATCATACTCCTCTTCCCATTTCTCTCCCCACTGGTAACCACTAGTTTGTTCTCTATACCTGTGAGTTATTTTCTGTTTTGTTATATTCATTTACTTTATTTTTTAGATTCTACATAAAAGTGGTAACATACAGTATTTGTCTTTTTCTGTCTGACTTATTTCACTTAGTATAATGCCCTCCAGGGCAATCCATGTTGTTGAAAATTTCATTATTTTTTATGGCTGAGTAATATTCCTCTGTGTGTGTGTGTGTGTGTGTGTGTGTGTGTGTGTGTGTGTGTACACATACACACATATAACTTTCTTCTTTTTCCATTCATCTGTTAATGGACAGCCATATCTTGGCTATTGTAAATAATGTTGCTGTGAACTTTGGGAATGCATGTGTCTTTTTTATTAGTGTTTTCATTTTCTTTGGATATATACCCAGGAGTGGAATTGCTGGGTCTTAGAGTAGTTGTATGTTTAGTTTTTTAAGGACTCTCCATAGTGGCTGAACCAATTTACTTTGTTGCCAAAAGTGTAGGTAGTTATCTTTTTTGACAGCTGAGGAATATGAGGCTCAGGGAAGTAATATAATGTCCTATGACCACAGAGCTATGATGGAAGGTTGGCAGTGGGACTCTGGAGACCATGCTATTAATCAGCTCACTTTTGGAAATGATTGCAGTTACTTAATGCACAACAAATATATTTATCATGTAAAGTTAAATAGTGAAGGAAACAGAATACTGTAAATGGTTTGTATGGTGTGGCTTCAATAGGAAAACTTAGATGTGTACAAACATAAAGAAAAATGTAGGAAAAACCAGGAGTTTCCCAAGCAAATGCATGCCTAATATTTCTGAGCCCCGCTTATGGCATGAAATGCATGAATGTCCCATAAGCTCAATTCCAATGTCTGTCCTCCTTTATCTCCATGAAAAGCTTTTCTTCACACATGCTGAAGCCAAGGTTGAAAAGCAAGGCAAGGGAATTATTGTTCACCAAGTCACAAAATTCTGTGCCTCCTCTAAAGGATGTTGCACCTTTAACTCTTAAATCCATTCATCTGAGAAGCATCATCTCTCCAGAAATTAAGATAAAATATTAGTAACTGAGTATGAAGAAAACTCAATTTCTATAGCTGGTATGGGAAGTGAAGGACAAGCATATGAGCAATATAGTTAATATTACTGTTTTTCATTACTGCATTGTTCATTTAAGTCCTAAGTCTACAAAGACTTGCCTTTCATGGATCGGAGTCACAGTAGTAATTGGCATTTCGACCTGGTAACATTGGAATAGTTTAACTACTATGAATAGCAGACACCCAGACCACAAAATCTAATGTATTCTGAGGTTTAACCTCAATATCCCACCTAGCTGAGAAATGTACTACATGTGAGAAAAGAGAGAGGAAAGAGAAAATCTTGGAACTTCAGTTACTTCTTTACAAACTTTAAGGCCAGGGAACATTTTGTGAACATTTTCTTGGGAACTGAAGTTTCTAGTCCTTGCCACAATATTTTCCTAAGCTTTATTTTCACTCTGGGGTCTTTTAGTAGAGGAACCCTCTCCACACTGTCACATATTCTTCAACAGGTTGGATTCACAAATAAGAAATCAGCTCAGAATGTACTGGGCCTCAAAATACCTGGCTCTACTCCTCTCATTTCCCTATTTCAGAGCCAGTCTCTTTCGAGGACACACAAACACTCAGCTTTGCTGAACATGAGGGATTTCCTTGTGTTCAAGAGGGCTGCAGTATTCCAGAGCTGTCTGTGACTGCATGGCTGTCTTTTTAATTCAAGGAGGGATTATTCCCAGCCAGAACCAGTTCTCTGCAGCCAGCTTTATCAGTAGTAAATGGTGACATTTTGATCTCCCTGTTTATTGTCTTTTTTTAAAAAAATTCCAATTGTTTCTAAAATCAAGAGAAGGAGAAAGGGGATAATTTATTTTTCCCCCTTAAACTGTGACACAATATTTTGGGGAAGATAAAAGCCAAGGCAAAAATAAAAGAGGAGCAGTGCAAAATCTACAGCACAGCCCTACACTGAGCTCCAGGAAGGGCTGTGGATAGGAATGAAGCCAAAGAAATTAAAGAAGAAAATTCATGTTATTTTAAAATGGCTTATTGAAGGAAATAATAGTAGCAGGAAAATCAATAAAGCACATGATGCAGAATAAAAAGCAATGGAGTCTGAGGTAAAGACAAGCGCTATTGTATTCAACAGAAGGAATCATGGGACTAATAACAATTATGTACTTTTTATTATAAAAACAAATAAAATGTTTCCAATTGAAGCCACTGATCCCAATAACTTGAAGTGCTTGAGAATCATAGCAAGCATTCAGAATCTTTTTTTTTTTTTTAAGGCAGCTCAATGCTTGTGGTATATTATTGATATAAGTAAAGTGATACCTGCTGGGAAGAGAAGTCACCCCAGAATTATAATGCCAATTATGTCTTTGGAAACATGTAAGCAGTTTTCTCTCCAGAGCATTGCTAAAAGGTGGATTTTTTTTTAATTGCTTGAGAGTCAAATCAGGACATTGGACAGCTCTTTTGTTCTGTTGATGGCTCGAACACATACATGAACTTCATCATAGTATCAGCGTGGTAAGAAAATTCAGAGCAATTCTGTTTGCACAGGACTAATCTTAACTCATTCCTCCTGCATCAAATGTGTAGTCCCCAAACACAGGGTTCTGAGAAGCCCACTAAGAAAGAGCTATCATTTCTTTGCTTGTGGCCAGGCACTGTTGGCTAACTTTCTTTCTTTCTTTCGTTTTTTTTTTTTATCTTTGTTTAAGGTCCTTGAAAAACTGTACATTTCCTGGGACAGAACATTGTCCCCACTGTAATTTTTCCCCTCCAGTCTATT
Source organism: Phacochoerus africanus (assembly GCF_016906955.1). NCBI lineage: Eukaryota > Metazoa > Chordata > Mammalia > Artiodactyla > Suidae > Phacochoerus > Phacochoerus africanus. Next base: position 103,878,610 of record NC_062545.1, read on the forward strand.
CATCTGTAAATCTTAATTGGCCTGACTTCCCTGATTTCATTGAATACAATAAGCCTCCCTTCCTCTTTGGTTGTATGACAGCAGTTTATGCTTTGTGTATTTTTTTCCTGACAAGACAAACCTGAAGCACAAGCAAGAGATTGTTCTACCTTGATATTCCAGGTAGAAAGCCTGTACTTCAATCTGAACCCACTGCAAAATACACTGTAATGAAAGAGTGGTCTAAACCTTTTGTCATATGTTGGTGAGAAGGAATGAAGGTTTTGAGTGGGGATTTAATCTATAGAATGGGTGCCATTTTGTGGATGCTAAGATGAAAGATCATGGCATTGAAGGCAACAAAACCCAGTAGCATCAGGATGTCACAAGGGAGGGTTGAGACACTAAGTAGAGGAGGAGGGATTCTCTTTGAAATTTTCTCTGCCTCTTGTATCCTCTGCCAGAATTGGTTCTTCCCTTTTTTTTTTCTTGTAAGTTCTTCCTCTTCAAGGTTCAGCTTAAATGTTCTCTCTTCTGGAGAGTCATCCTTATTGCCTCTTTGTCCACCGCCCTTCTCCCCTCATCCCCATGTCCTCTTTCCTCACCTCAGTAGAGGTAACGTCTGTGTCTTCTAGGCTGAGGTAGTTGCAAGCACACAGTCCTCCTACCTCACAGTGGATTAAAGGATTCTGGGCACCTGTCAATTATCCCACAAGTGTGTGAGAGTCTTGAAAGCAGAGATAATGCCTCCCTTCTCTTTTTAGTCTGAGGGATTGCTATGAATCTAGCAGGTATGCAATACAGGTGAGAACGAATGACTTGATGAAGGAATGAATGAATAAATGAAAAATAACTTGCTTTGGGTCATCTGTGAAAAGACTGTTTTCTAATTAATGGTGTGGCAATTAACTCCACCAAATAATTTCTAGGAAACTAGCTCTAGCAGCTTCCCCATTTGCCCAAACCAAAACCTTGGGAATCATTGTATTGCTCTCTGCCACCCTATCTCTTCCTGTTAATCCAGTCCCTCTTCTCTTACAGTAGTGTCTTCCATCCTAACTGGTATTTCACTTGAAGCATTACTGTGCTTCCTCCACAGCTCATTCCCAACCTACCATTCAAAGGGCTGTTTCATAATAAGAGTCAGACAGATGGATGTCCTTCTAGAGGTAAGTTTAGAAGGTACTTGCTAACAGTAGAGACACATGATATGTGACAATAAGTTAAAACCATATCAGGTGTTAGGGATGTTAATACAACAAACTGAAAGGAGTGTGCATATGGGTCCCTTATCGTTCATGATAACAATGGAAACCCCAAAACAGACTACCCTGTGTAACTGAGAATGTTTTATAAGATTAAAACTTTCCAAGCCCTGTCGCCTCTGACAATGGCATTAAATAATTTCCCACAAGGAGTGGAAATAAAACAAGATCTAATAACAAGGATCCATACATGGTTGCATGACTATAAGATGAAAGATGTAACCATTGCAGAAAGAATGGCCCTGACATGCAGAGATGCCCCTCAATTTACAAAACCCTGCAAGGGTGTAAGTTTCTGCCTGACACTTGAATAACACAAATATCTCATTTTAACTGGTTTTAGCTTATGTTTCCCCTGGCCTTTCTGTTTCTATTTCTTACCAGAAGCAAATAATCTATTATCAATCCTTGATGTATATGATGGTTCTAACTTGAGTTCCTGCAGCTGGGTTGTGGGAACTGGTGAATAAGACATTTCTCTTCGCATTCTGCTGTAAAAATATTATTGGTATTTCTCTTATTTCCTATGACTTAGAGAGCTCTGTAGGGTGCCATTCAGTAGAGATACAAATGTACCCGCAAACTTGGCATTGATTAATCTTGATATTTCCTGCAAGGTGAAAGTGGAGGTTGTTTTTTGCAGTACAGACTGCTCTAGAAGAGTTTGACTTCTAATATTTCTGATGGATAATCTAACTGGGTTTAGAAGATTGGATGAAGCTTGTTTGGAAGAATGAAAAGAGCACAGAGGCCTGAGGGCAGCTGCTCTTTATTTACCTAAAACACACGTTATTTCCAAAGACTCTTAAGCCAGTGCCAGCTCCTGAGACTGCATCAATGTTTTGACATATAAATGGAAACATTGTAAATCAATTTGATACATTCTTAGTAAGTTTTCCTAACAATAAATTCAGTTGTCTTACATTTTCTCCAAATTAAAGGATTCCAGTTTAGTCTCTTTTTCATTTTTGGTCCTCTTCCATGTGTCTTGTCTTTTTAATATCAATTTATATTTTTCAAGAAATATAGGACATCTTATAATCATCAGAACCAAATGATAGATGTGATGGAAACTGTGATGTTTACAGTCTCTGATAATTATGCCCTGGGCTCCTCACAAAGAACTCCTCAAATCTCAAAGCATGGAGAAAGGAATGAGAACATTCTTCACTCTTATCTTCAATACTAAAAGGATCTTATGGAATTCACTGGGAAAACATTTGAATACACTGTGGAAAAGTGAAGAATTTTAACAGTATAGGTAGCCTAGTGACAGAGGAGGATCTTAACCTGTATTCCATCAACTAAGTTTAGTGTTGTATTGTTAGCCCTCTACTGAGAAGCAATTGAAGTCGAAAACTTTTGTATTCTAAGGAATTGTGATAAAAGTCATACATATGGGGAGCCTGAATGTCAATAAGCATGCCTGGTGTTTGGGGAGAATGCCAAATTTGAGTAATGTTTATTTTCAGTCTTACAAGAAGGCAGTCTTCATTTGTTAACCAGTTTATAAATTAGGTGAGTGATTAGAGAGGAACACAGAAGGCTTGAAGTTTAAATCGCTTCCAATCCCTGAGCCATAGAGGGGGATGCTATGAAGCAAGACAAAGGCTAAGAAATACCTTATGGCACATTCGCTACCAAACCAGGAGATGGGAACCCAGGAGTCCCTGCCAAGAGGCATTCTCTTTCTGCCACTGCTGATAAACCCAGATTTCATATCAAAAACAATTACCTTCTTGAGTGACAACAAAGACCTCAGTGGCATATTCCTGCAGAGGTTGGTAAGGGCCCAGTGTTCACAGCCTATCTACTCTTCCATAAATGATGCGAGATGTTTTATGCTAGCAGCACAGTAATGACACTAAGAGACTGAATGATTAAATGCCAGTCTGCCAGCCAGAGTACATTTGTTTTCTGCCTGAAAAAGCCAATTTCATTTTGTATGACAGCTTTCTTAACTGCAACATAGCTCAGAAAATGACAGAGAGCGAATGAGAATAAGTGATTGTAAACTGGCAAACAACTATTTGCTACTATTTGAACTACCATTAAACTGTTCATTCAATTTCTAGTCAGAAGCCATCACTCAGCTGTGGAGCCAGAATGTAAGCATTATTTATTTGGTGACATTATAACACCATCTAATCTTGGGAAAATTCTTGGAGACAAAAACCAGAATATCCAAAAATTGCCTGAACATTTAGTGACAAAATACAATCCTTAACCATCTTACTTCCCTGTATTCTTTTTTCTCATTGTTTTTATTAAAATATGTGAATTCCACTCTTATTCTGTTATACTCTCAATTGTATGATTTTTCTCACTAGCTATCTCTCCTGGCCAGGTATTGTTAGCACTGGCAAAGTGAAGTTTTGTAAGATGTACATGGACAAGACCTGGGTTCTGTTGAGCATCACTAATTTGAGTTGGGTTTATACCATTTCACAGCTTACAGATTCCCTAAGACAAAGTTGCTCTGCATTGAAGAAGAGTTGGGAATTATTTTCTTTGTTTAAATGAGGTCAGCTACTAGGTGCTCTGCCCATGTTATGTTATTTAAACTTCTCAACTGTCTTGATGAGATAGGTAGTTTACCTCTGTTAGAAATTAAGGCCTAACTAGGTTAAGTAATGTACCAAAGAGTTAGAATTTGACCCCAAATCTGACTGACCCTAAGCCAACCCTCAGAGATTTTTAAAGGAAGCTCCTGGAGGTATGTCCTTTTCCAAATTTAAATATTCAAAGAGAGTGAGTTAGGACTTACCATGTATACAGGTGTGAATTTGAAGTAGTGGGGCAAATAATTTCAGCATTGGAGGGTTTTTTTTTTTTTAGCTTCTAGTTTTTATTGATTCTTTTAAGATTTTTATTTTTTCTATTATAGTTGATTTTCAATGTTCTGTCAATTTCTGCTATACAGAAAAGTGGCCCAGTCATATATATATATATATATATATATATATGTATATATATATGTATATGTATATATGTGTATATATATGTATATATATGTGTATATATATACATATATATGTGTGTGTGTATACATATATATTCTTTTTCTCACATGATCCTCCATAATGCTCCATCACAAGTGACTAGATATAGTTTCCCATGCTATACAGCAGGATCTCATTGCTTATCTGCTCTGAACCTAATAGTTTGTATCTACTAACCCCCAAACCCCATCCCATCCCATTCCCTTCCCTTCCCCCTGTAGCAAACACAAATCTGTTCTCCATGTCCATGAGTTTGTTTCTTTTCTGTAGATAGGTTCATTTGTGCTGTATATTATTTTCCTGTATGTGAAGTCATTTGGTATTTGTCTTTCTGACTTACTTAGTATGAGAGTCTCTAGCTCCATCCATGCTGCTGCAGATGGCATTATTTTGCCCTTTCTTATGGCTGAGTAGTATCTATTGTGTATATGTACCACATCTTCTTAATCCATTAATCTGTTGATGGACATTTAAGTTGTCTCCATGTCTTGAACAGTGCTGCAATGCAAATAGGGGTACATGTATCTTTTTCATTGAAAGTTTTGTCTGGATATATGCCCAGGAATGGGATTGCTGGATCATATTGTAGGTCTATATCTGGTTTTCTGAGGTACCTCCATACTGTTTTCCATAGTGGTTGTACCAGTTTACATTCCCACTACCAGTGAAGGAAAGTACACTTTTTTCCATTCCCTTCTAGCATTTGTTATTTCTTGGCTTGTTAATGATGGCCATTCTGATCAGTGTAAGGTAGTAGCTCATTGTAATTTTGATTTGCATTTCTCTAATAACTAGTGATGTTGAGCATTTTTTTGATGTGTCTTTTGGTCATCTGTATATCTTCTTTGGAGAAATGTCTATTCAGGTCTTTTGCCCATTTTTCAATTGGGTTGATGGGGTTTTTTTTTGCTGTTGAGTTGTATAAGTTCTTTGTATGCTTTAGAGATTAAGACCTTGTTGGTTACATCATTTGAAACTATTTTCTCCCATTCCTTAAGTTGTCTTTTTTTTTTAATGGTTTCCTTTGCTGTGCAAAAACTTGTCAGTTTGATTAGGTCCCATTGGTTAATGTTTGTTTTTATTTCTGTTGCCTTGGGAGACTGATCTAAGAAAACATTTGTAGGGTTGATATCAGAGAATGTTTTGGCTATGTTATCTTCTAGGAGTTTTATGGTGTCTTGTCTTACGTTGAAGTCTTTAAGCCATTTTGAATTTATTTTTTTGCATGGTGTGAGGGTGTGTTCTACGTTCCTTGATTTACATGCAGCTGGGAAAATGTCCAGTTTTCCCAGCACCACTTGCTGAAGGGACTGTCCTTTTCCCATTTTATATTCTTCTCTCCTTTGTCAAAGAGTAATTGACCATAGGTGTCTGGGTTTATTTCTGGATTTTCTATTCTGTTACATTGGTGTGCATATCTGTTTTTGTATCAGTACCACATTGTTTTGATTACTGAGCTTTGTAATAGCATTAGAGCTTTATATGAGTTATTTTTTTCACTTGTGAATACAGGAAGGTTATATTTGTAGCATAAGGATATTGACCATATTGAAAGCATCTTTTAGGACATCTTCTAAGACCTTGAGATCTGGGGTCATAGATGTTTGTTTGCCTGCTTGCTTATTTTTTTGCTTGTTTTTAATGTTAATTATTTTTCCTAGCTTTTTATTCTCTAAAAATCACATGAATTTGGAGCCAAGCTTAGTATTAGTGAGTATATATACTCACCTTCACTGTGAAACTAAAAATGTTCTAAAATAGCTTTCTTAATAAAAAATACAGCCTTAAACTTTCTATATATAGGAACTTACAATCAAAAAGGAAAGGAAATACTGCTGATACTCTAGAGAGTTAGTTGACTGAATCTCTAAAAAAATCTCCAAATTGGAGTGGGGGGATCTATATGTTTAAAGCAGAACTTGCATACATTTTCTGAAAAGGGCCACACAGTAATTATTTCTGGCTTTTTCTGTCTTATGGTCTCCTTCACAATTGCTCAGCTCTGTAGCATAAAAGCAGCCATGGAAAAGATGTAAACAAACAGGTGTGGCTGAATTCTTCTGAAACTGTGTTTTCCAAAACAGATAGTTTGCTAATCCTTGATTTAAAGCAAGGGAAGAGATGTAGCAGGGCAAATATGAGGTAGATGTGTATAGAGGCTTTGAAGATGGGAAGAGGAAGTCTGATGATTGGGAAGTTGATAGAGGCTGGAAGGAAAGATGGAGAAGGCAATTCTGTCTAGTGCTTCTCTGCAGTTCCTTGGGTCTCAAAACATTTCTGCTAACTTCTAGGAAATTGCAGAGAAGTATTAGTTTTCCCTAATAGTACTTTCAGAAGTACTGTTTGTTTTCCAAGAACTAGATAATCCTTCAAAGAAAAAAAATCAGTGGTTGAAAATTGTAAGAGATAACAAAGCTATTCTTTCACTTCTCAGGGTCTTCTCAGAAGGCAACTTGGAATGAGAACAACAAAGAAGATACCTACTGAATCACCAGGTTCCAAGAATTCAGCTACCTCAGTGTCTTTCCCAGGAATAAGGTTTGTAAGTAGATTTTTCTGTCGTCTTAAGAAATCATTACTTACATCAAAGTATTTCCTTTTACCAGGGAGTTGGAGGAGATGAGACAGAATCATGCCTAATAAAGGAACATATTTAAAATTGAAACTGCAGTCTATTATGTGGCAGAGTTATGTAAGTTTTTCTGTTAGTGGATTGAAATTGACCTAATGGTACCTTTGCAGTTTGTATTTCCCCAACTCCCTGTAATTCTTTGAAGATGAGCTGATAGAAAATCCCTCTCACAGTATTGTTACATTAAGACAAGACATAAGTCATCTTATTAAACCTCAGAAATGTGCAACTAAACAACTTTGGGAAGAATTCAGCATATCTATATGGTAACCTTTGACTGCATTCTTTCAGAAGTAGACATGAAAATGAAGTGCATTCTCAGTTACGTGTTTGAAGTTTATTTTTTTCCAGTTTCCTTATATATCCAAGATATAAATTGAAAAAGATAAATATTAGAACAACAAAAAAATTCCTGTGTGCTATACTACACATAAATATCCAAATGAAAAGTCAGAATTTAATGATTAACTGTAACTCTAATGATCCAAATGTGTCTATTGCAGCAAAACTGGAATGACAATCAGAGATTAAGATTTATGTAAATGTTCTATCTTCAAGTATTTCTGTGCTGTTGTGTTTGATGGCCCTTCCATATTGGTAAGAAATCAATAGAAATTAGAACTCAACTGTTACTGGGCCTGGTCATGAGTCCCTGATCAAAGACAATTTCCTGGTGGGGAATGTGTGGATGTGTTTTGTTTTCCTCATGTATGGGTTAGGTTGTATTTCAGGGTCACTGAACTATAGTCCTGCTGATCTCTTCTTAGAGCTCCACCTGCCTATCTAGCCAATGTTGATTTGTGGAATCAAGAGAGAAAAGTCTCTCTGTCTGGGAATAAACTTGCCTTTCTGGATTTCAAGAGCTTGACAAATATGAGACATTTAGTTAGTACTTTAAAAAGTCAGTATTCTACATCATAATTAATGTAGACCCATGGCCTCCCCTGGGAGACTTTACTCATTTCTCTCATCTCCTTGATTTACTGAGCATCTCCTGTGTGTCAAGAGTGCTACTGGGTATATGCATATGTACAGGACATGGTTTCCACATCAAGTGAGACCCTTAACACTCCCCATGAGAACTGAATTTCTTGTTAGGTCTATAATGTTGCTCTGCACAGCAAGAAGCAAGGGGGAAATGATCCCTAGCTATATCAAGTATTTTTGATGATCTTAACTGTGGGAGGAGGTGGTCCCATTTCCATAAGTAGGGGGGATGTTACTGGTTAAAGAATGAATTTAATTTCATGAGAAATTTTTAATCCTACTACTCTGCTTGGTATTTTTTTAAATGAGAATAAAGTAGAATCAAGAGAGCACCTATGATTTAAAAATAAAGTGGAGGCTATAACTTCACTATTGTGTGTATATAGATACAAAAATACATGTACACACAATATATATTCATATAAATACACACATATGGAAAGATAATGCTTTATAAAATGAAAAGATTAATGTATGTCTATATAAATATAATATGTAGATTTTATGATGAGAGAGGTTAATGAAAGGCTGAGTACCAAAATACTAATGAATATCTCAGGATTGTGAGACTTCAGGTGACATTTTCTTTCATATAGCTTTTCTGGATTATTAAAATGTTTTACAATAGGCTTTTTTTTGTCTTTTTAGGGCCACACCCACAGCATATGGAGCTTCCTAGGCTAGGGGTTGAATTGGAGCTGTAGCTGCCAACCTATACCACATCCACAGCAACACAGGATCCAAGCCACGTTTGCAACCTACACCACAGCTCATGGCAACACTGGATCCTTAACCCACTGAGCAAAGTCAGGGATTGAACCTGCATCCTCATGGATGCTAGTCAGATTTGTTTCCACTGAGCCACAATAGGAACTCCAATCTTTTTTTTTCCATGAATTTTATGTAATCAAATAAAAGAAAAACTGTTTTGATTTGGGGGGAAAAAAGGTCTATGAGACACTACATACTTCCATTTCAGATTCTCATAAAAGAATATGCACTCAGGAGTTCTCATTGTGGCTTAATGGGTTAAGAACCTGACTAGTAGGATGTGGTTTGATCCCTGGCCTCACTCAGTGGGTTAAGGATCCAGCGTTACTACATGCTGTGGCATAGATCACCTAAGTGGCTTGGATCCTGTGTTGCTGTGCCTGTGGTATAGGCCCCAGCTGCGGTTCCAATTCAACCCCTGACATGGGAACTTCCATATGTCACAGGTGCAGCCATAAAATAAATATATATATATACACACACACACATACACACACACACATATGTATATACATTCAAATTGATCACCAACAGAGTTTTTTAGGTGCTCAGCCTAAAGAAATAGCACTTGGACATAATCACTGGAAGAATGTCCATTTCCTTCACTTCTAAGGTCTGTCTTTTAGCTCTAGATTCAGCCCGACCAACCCAGAGCTCTTCCCTTGAATTATCTTGTCCTGTTTTCACCTCCTCTGGCTATACACCACTACCATGAGCAGTTTAACATTGTATTAAATGAAAGAAACACAGAAAAGCCACTAAAAATATAACTCATCCAAAGTCTGCTCAAATATAGGCACAGAAGAACCTTCAGTTATACAAAATTAGGAAAAAAGTTTTCTTTCACATAGAATTAGATATGTTCATGCATTGCGTTAATTTGGGCATTTATAACATTTCCTATTTTGTTTTTCCTTACAAGAATCTTTTAGTACAGATTTTATTACTCAATCTCAATAATTTAATAACTCAATAATTTAGTTGCTATTCACCAATGTTTTTCATCCCCTTTTCCTCCTCATTATCACCTCCAAAAGGAGCCTTTTCAGGTGTATTTTTTTCTAAGCATCTAATTAGGTACCCTCCCAGGAAATTTTAATACCACAGATACTGTGTATATGTTAATGTATCATGTTGTTTTTTTTACCCGCTAATAATTTATTATGACCCATTGAGAATGTGTGCTGTATAGTAACTAACAGCCCATATATATATATACACATTTTTTTTTGTCTTTTTGTCTTTTAGGTTGTACCCGCAGCACATGGAGGTTCCCAGGCTGGGAGTCCAGTCAGAGCTGTAGCTGCCAGCCTACACTAGAGCCACAGGAACACGGGATCTGAGCCACGTCTGCAATCTACATCACAGCTTATAGCATTGCCAGATTCTTAACTCACTGAGCAAGGTCAGGGATTGAACCTTCAATCTCATGGATGCTGATTGTGTTCACTAACCACTGAGACACAGTGGGAACTCCCTATATATCCTTAGATTAACATTCCTCTGTCTAAACTTGCTATTTTACTTAATTTTCCCTGGTTCTCTGTGTGTCTATATACAGAAATACACAAACTCATTTTTGTAAAGAATCTCAAACTCAGATAATTTAAAATATCATTAGATATAAAATGAAAAAGCATAATCAGTGCTATTTTTTATTATATGTAAACTTTACACTGGAGATAAGAGGTTCTTTAGGGACTCAGCTTTGACCATGATGCTGGTCAAGGTCAAACTCTATCAGAATGTGTTGATATGACCTAAGGAAAGACAACATAAAGAGAATCCATTTTGGGTATGCTTGTGCTTTGGAAAATATCTATCAGCAATGAATTCTGGATGGAGGAAATCATTATAAACCAGAATATTTGTAAGCAGATTTTTTTTTCTGTTACGAGTGATTCTTTTAAAAATACATCTATTTCCTCTAGTACATGTTCCTATCTTACCAAGATCCTCATATATATATATATACTTATTTGTTTCCTTTGAGCTTCTTTTCTATTCCCCATCTCTAACAGTTTTTACTACTCTTTTCTCAACCCTTTTGATCCTCTCTATCTTGGAGGGACACAACCTAAAATATAGAGTCTCACAAATAAAAAGGAATGCCGTGTTATAAAACATATTTCCTATTTTGATGCACGTGGACATACAGTATACTAAAGTGTCTTCAGGATTGATGTGCACATTCATTTCAAGGCACAAGTGAACTGTCAACCTTGCTGAAATTATTCAAAGCCTAAGTTTCTGATATGGTTGTTGTTGGAGCTACATCTCCATAGTACAGTAATAAATGGATTTGAGATACATGGACAGGTCCAGATGACATTTCTAAGCAGACAGGATTGCTTTATTCTGGCCAATGAACCCACAGAAATAAATTATTTTGAATGAATTATATTAGAGGAGTTAACTCTCTTCAAATGTTTGAGATTAAAAAAATATTACAATGGAACTAATTAATAATTTTAAAATTTCAAGTTACACATATGTTCTTGTACAGTCCAGTGCCCCATCATGAGGATAGAGATGGTTGAGACATGCTTGTTGAGATGAAAGAGAAACGAAACGAAACAAAACAAAAACAGCAGCAGAAAGCAGACAATACTGGAATGTGTGTGATGGTGGTTTTATTTTCTAACTGATTATAAGAGAAAAAATGAGCCATCTTAATTTATTATGCAGCCACATAACTTCATGCATTTCTGGGACTAAATGAATAAATGACGGGAAATTGCAGAGGACAATTTTAGGAGAGAGAAGCACTTGTTCATATTTGTAAAGATTGCCATGTGCTTGCTCTCAGCTAGAATACTTTAGGTGATGATTTAGGCAAAAAGTTAAAAAAATGTAATTAATTTATTTAATTCAGTAATTATTTAATGACCCTTTTCTAAAGGCCTGGCAAAGCATCCGGTTTTCGTTCAAAGATTCCTGCTGTCCTAGGAATTCTACTCCAATAGTGGTAAATGCAGACTCTAAATAATACAGCCAATAAAGGAAATTACACCGCATATTTGAAGTTTCTAAGTTCTACGGACAAAAAGAGAATGTACAATGGGGTGAGGAGCATCGTTACCTCTACTGAAATGGGGCAAATGTGCCATTTTCAATAGAGTGTTAGTAATAATAGATGCAGTAGGGGTCTGCAGACCTCACCGATAACAGAAAGTTTGAGGATATTCTTGAACAAATATGCAGATGTTTGGGAAGGTTGGATTTCAGGCAGAACAAACAAAAAGCAAACAGTATAAGAACTCCTAAGGTGCATAATCTAGGGATGTCTGCAAAGGACAGCCAGGAAGCTGGTGTGGCAGAAGCAGAGTAAAGCATGAGAAGAGCCCAGAGATTACCAGACAGGCCCCATGAGCCAGTGAGAGGACACTAGGCTTTTAATGTGACTGAGAAGGACTTTGGGGAAGCTTTAAGCAAAGAGTATTACAATTTGATCTGGCTTCTCCGTGAATTTTTTGGATGCTAATTTTGTCACCTAGGACTCAGAGTCTTTCACTGTATTGTCTCACTGCCACCCTGGTGTGCCAGTTTGGTCCTCCTCCATCCATCTCCATAAATGCAGATGGTCACTGCTATTGTGGGTTTCAGATCAGTCATATCAATATCTACAAGAGAGAAAGACAGCCCCTCCTTTGCTCCGTGAGGGTGGGGATTTGTTTCCTGTGTTCACTGTAGCCTCCAGCACCCAGAGGAGTGGGTGGAACCCTGTAGTGTGATCAAATACAGGTTGAATGAATTCTTTGGTGAGGCTTCCATCACATTTTCATACTTGCATCCCAGCAGCGTTTATGAGCATAAGTGTGGAGCTTTCAATATTCAACCTTCCTAAGGCCAAGGGTGGCTATCACAGGGCAAAAACCTTGCTAGTTGGCCAAAAATGTGTCTGGTTAGAAAGGAGGAAAGAGCAGTGGAAATGGTTTCAGTGTTTTAGAAAAGGGTGTGTCAGATACATTCTAGTACATGCTGAATTGAAACTTTTCAGGTGTCTGTCATATAACAGTCAATGATATGTTAGAAGTTTAAGTCTTATAGACATATGCCATTTCCTAGAAACTTTTGGTGGCTCCCTGTTGTCTAGACTTTAGCCTGGAAGTGAATATAATATTGCATCTTATGACATTCTCAAATAAAGTCTTCTGTTATGCCATTAGCTTTCACTGTATCTTTATTCACAAACCATTTTCATAATGGAATAATGCATTAATTTAATAAAGTAGTAGCAAATTATTAAATGATTTAGAATGATTTAGAATAGACAGTCAAAACTATGGGATCAGTTTTTATCAGTTTTTATGGGGAGTCCAAAAACTGCAGTGTTTTTTTCCTTTTTTTTTTTTTGCCACATGGAAGTTCCTGGGCCGGGGTCAAATCCAAACTGCAGCTGCAACCTATGCCACAGCCACACAAATGGTGGATCCTTAACCCACTGCCCTGCAGCAGGAACTACAGGTTTGTTTGTTTTTTTTTTCCTGAAATACTTTAGGAAAAAATAAATTCCCTTAGGTTTTCCTAGGTTTTCTCTTATCAAATATTACCTAGTCTATTGATGTCATGAAATGAGAGCATTTGTTCTCTAAATTAATACTTTTTAAGCCATACTGTTTTCTTCAGTATTCATGTCACAATAAATTAATTACAAAATAGCTGCTATAAAAAGCTCTTATTATGTGTATGCATGCCTATATATGAATATAATTACATTTATTTTACATTGTGTATTATTTGCTTAGATTTCTTCAGACACTTAAAGTCTTAACAACAGCAGAAATAAAAACTAATCATTGTCTCCATTGTATCCAAGGACTACAGAGGGAAATGGGGTGTAAAATAATACCTTTATGCAGCTAGCAGGTCACCCTTTCAGGATTATTGATTGTTCCACTAAGTGGGCAATTAAAAATGAAAACCAAGGAGCTAAATATCCAGAAGCAAACAGATTTGAAAACTTACAAAGCAAAGGCATTAAAATATCTATTCTTTAGTATTCTTCATTATCATTTGAGAGGCTTTCATTTAAAAAATAAGTAGGAGTTCTCATCATGGCTTAGCAGTAAACTAACTGTACTAGTATCCACGAGGAAGTGGGTTCAATCCCTAGCCTCGATCAGTGGGTTAAGAATGCAGCATTGCCGTGAGCTGTGGTGCAGGTCACAGACAAGTCTCAGATACTGTGTTGTTGTGGCTGTGGTATAGGCCAGCAGCTATACCTAGACCCCTAGCCTGGGAATTTCCAAGTGCTGTGGTGAAGCCCTAAACAGCAAGAAAAAAGTAAAAAATAAAAAGTCTTAGAGGAGTTCCCAGGTGGCTCAACTGGTTAAGGATCCAGTGTCACTGCAATGGCTCTGGTCACTGCTATGGCATGGGTTTTATCCTTGCCCCAGAACTTCTCCATGCATGGCAAAAAACAAAAAGGTCATCCCCTGAAACCCATGTAATCTTCAACATTTCCTTGAAAGTAAAATGGAATTCTAAAACTTGCTATATTTAGCTCGTTGGAATTTATGGACGAACAGTACCTCATGAGAGGAAATAATAGGGGTGGGGGAAATAAGACAAATTTGTTCAGATCCAAATGGTGTGGCCTGATGGCTTGAATCCAAGACTTTTTAAGAAATTAGTTTGTTATCTTGTTGCAACTATCATGAAGAATTGATGTTGAATTTTTACAGTCTCTAAAGGATTACAAATATTAAGAACTTCTAAATTAAACAATAGAGGTTGGTCTGGGGGCTAATAAATTTAGAATAGGTAATGGTAACCATAGGAGATATATATTGGACATACCTGGGGAAGCATTTGAGAGGGCTAAACAAAATCTTCTTAATTTTTAAAAAGATTTTATGTACCTGGAATTAACCACACTGTTTTGTAAAGAATAGATGCTTCAGAGGAATCTGTGATAAGTTGGTGAAAACAGAATATATAAAAAAGAATTTCCATCCTGTTCTATATGACACACTATCAGAACCAGACGTTGTGAAATAGACAGTGCTGTTTGGTGTGTGTATAGCTTAGAGCTAGGACACATCCAGGGAGCAGTTCTGCCTTGTGGTGACCTCATCTATGGAAGGATCTGGCTGAAAAATGCCATTAGTTATATTGCTTTAGTCTCACCTGAATAACTAAGTCTTTTAGTATGGCTTTTATTTTTTTGAAGCACTGTTTAAATTGTTTGTATGACAATGAGTCAGCTGATTGGAACAAGTATTTACTGAACAGCTGCCATATGGAAAGCTCTAAGGTAAATGTTAGAGGAGGAAAGAAGAAATAGACCAACATTCCTCAGACATGTCCTGAGTTCTTCCAGTGAGCAAGGCTCTCTGCTAGATATGGGGAGGAAGGGGTTAGAATTAGGGAAAAAAGACATGGTCTTTGGCCTTAAAGAAAATCCAGGTTAGAAGCCAAGAAAGGAAAGATTTTGTCCTTAGGAAATATTTTTGAGTGTCTACTATATGTCCCAGATGTAAGAAGACTTCAGCATTCCAAGAATGATGTCAAATGACCCCCTTCATGGTGGATTATGCACTTATTTACTATGAGATATATTTCTTCTTCAGAGATTCCTTGTTTGTGTATCAATTGTAGATTTTTGGTTTGCAGTTATTCTGAAGTTTTGATATAAGAGTCTATATGTATACGAGATTGTTTTAAGTTGTTCTCTTAATTGCAAGTTCATCTCCAGCGTCCTGCATTTGTACCCACCTCTTCTCATGATTTCTGATTTTGGTGGTATAACTGTGCATGGATGATTTCATATCTTTGCTGTATATATACCTTTACTGGTAAGCCTTGTCATTTATGGAATTTTTGTTTCCTGTTGCTGTCTTTTCTTTTCTGCCTAGAGAAGTTCCTTTAGTATTTGTTGTAAGGCTGGTTTAGTGTTGCTGAATTCCCTCAACTTTTGCTTGTCTGTGAAGGTTTTGATTTCTCCTTCAAATCCGAATGAGAGCCTTGCTGGGTAGAGTAATCTTGGTTGGAGGTTTTTTCCTTTCATCACGTTGAGTATATCATGCCACTCCCTTCTGGCCTGCAGAGTTTCTGCTGAAAAATCTGCCAATAACCTTATTGGGGTTCCCTTGTATGTTACTTGTTTCTTTTCCCTAGCTGCTTTCAAGACTTTCTCTTTGTCTTTAATTTTGGTCAGTTTGATTAATATGTGTCTCGGGGTGTTCCTCCTTGGGTTTATTTTATATGGTACTCATTGTGCTTCCTGGATTTGAGTGAGTGGTTCCTTTCCCATGTTAGGGAAGTTTTTGGCTATTATCTCTTGGAATATTTTTTCTGTCCCCTTCTCTCTCTCTTCTCCTTCTGGTACCCCTATAATATGGATGTTGCTGCGTTTAACATTGTCCCAGAGATCACTGAGACTCTCTTCATTTGTTTTCAGTCTTTTTTCTCTTTTCTGTTCCGCATCTGTAATTTCCACTAATCTGTCCTCCACCTTGCTTATTCGTTCTTCTGCCTCCTGTATTCTGCTGTTAGCTGCTTCTAGTGATTTTTTTTTTCAGTTATTGTATTTTGCATCTCTTCTTGTTTAAGTTTTATATCTTGTAACTCTTTGGTCAGTGTTTCCTGTAAGTTATCCATCTTTGCCTCCAGTTTATTCCCAATGTCTTGTATCATCTTCATCATCAACAGTCTAAAGTCTTTTTCCTGGAGGCTGAGAATCTCCTCATGGCTTAGCTGATTTTCTGGGTTTTCTCCTTTTTCCCTCATCTGAGTTATAGTTCTCTGTCTTTTCATTTTTATAGGTTTTTGGTGTGGTGACCTTTTTACAGATAAAAGGGTTATAGCCTCTCTTACTTCTGGTGTCTGCCCCCCTTGTGGCTGAAGTCTGTATGGGGACTTGCTGTAGGCTTCCTGATGGGAGGGGCTGATGCCTGCCCCCTGGTAGGTGGAGCTGATTCTAATCCCTCTGTTGGGTGGGGCTTAGTCCCTGGATGAGATTAGAGGCAGCTGTGTGCCTGATGGGTCTTTAGGCAGCCTGTTTACTGAGGGGCAGGGCTGTGATCCCACCTGGATTGTTGTTTGCCCTGGGGTTTCTCAGCATTGACTGACAGGTGTGGCCAGATTTTCCCAAAATGGCCACCTCCAGAGAAAGGCAGGACTGCTGAATATTCCTGAGAGTTTTGCCTTCAATGTCCCTCCCTCACAACAAGCCACATTCACCCCTGTTTTCCCAGGATGTCCTCCAAGAACTGTGGTCAGGTTTGACCCAGATTCCCATGGAGACTTTGCTTTGCCCTGGGATCCAGTGCAAGTGAAAGTCCATGTGCGCCTTTTAAGAATGGGGTCTCCGTTTCTCCCAGTCCTGTGCAGCTCCTGCACACAAGCCCCACTGGCCTTCAATGCCAGATGCTCCAGGGGCTCTTTCTCCCAGTGCCGGATCACCACATGTGAGGGTTTGATGTGGGGCTCAGAACTCTCACTCCTGTAGGTGAGTCTCTCTCTGTGAACCAGTTAGTTTTCAGTCTGTGGAGCTTCCCACCCAGGAGGTATGGGGTTGTTTATATCACAAAGTCTCCCCTCCTACTTCTTGATGTGGCCTCCTCTTATTCTTCTGGAGTAGGGTATCTTTTTTAAGGTTTCCGGTCTATTTGAGTGGGGATTGCTCAGCTTTTAGTTGTGAATTTTGTTGTTTTTAGGAGAGGAGTTGAGCTCCAGTCCTTCTATTCCGCCATCTTAATCCTCTCTCTGACTATTGCCTTTAGAATGGATTAGCAATGATATCCTGCTTTGTAGCACTGGGCACTATGTCCAGTCATTTATGGTGGAGCATGATAATGTGAGAAAAAAGAATGTATACATGTACGTGTAACTGTGTCACCATGCTGTACAGTAGGAAAAAAAAAATAAGGTGTTGGGGAAAATAAATAAATAAAAAATTTAAAAAAAGGGAGTTCATTTTAGAGGCAGGAGATGAGTTTTAGTAAGTAACTGGTGCATGTTGGAGCCAAAGAAGGGCCTTTGATAGTGCCTATGGAAACAAAACTGAAAAGATTTGTGCAAATAATAATCAACAAAGAAAGGCTGACTGCTAAATAATCTGATATTCACTTTAAGTGCAATAAGATTTCAGAAAATGAAGAAATCAATAAGACTGTTACTAATTTTTTAAAACCCATTGACCCCCAGTTATATATCTTAAAGCTAAAGTTTGGCAGTGTCACATTAATATAATGGTAGTATGCCTTCTCCATTGACCCAGCCTGGGTTCACTCAGTTCAATTCCTTATGTTTAGAGTTGGCTTATCCTCTGTATCATTTTTTTTCTTTTTTCTTTTTAGATGATTGGGATTCCCTATGGCCCTACTAGTGTGTCATAGGGCAC
The DNA here is from genome assembly GCF_016906955.1 of Phacochoerus africanus. Classification (NCBI taxonomy): domain Eukaryota; kingdom Metazoa; phylum Chordata; class Mammalia; order Artiodactyla; family Suidae; genus Phacochoerus; species Phacochoerus africanus. Next base: position 103,896,595 of record NC_062545.1, read on the forward strand.
TGGGGCCAGTGTCCTCAGTGTTGCCAGGCAAGAAAAGAGTGAAAATCTGTCAGGTTCTGGGCATTTTTTTTTTACTGGACAGCAGCTAATGGGAGCACTGGGATCTAATAATGCAAAGATCATTTCACATAAAGAGCAGCTGGTTGGCAGAGTTTTTGGTTTATAGCCATATGTAGTTTCTAATCGCATGAAGTCAACTGGTGAGATCTGTATCTACCTGGTGTACCTCAGGTCACTGGGCCACTCCCAGATCACCTTCTTAACTGGGGCCTCTGAAATTCACAGTCCCCTACATCCTTCTCCCATGTCCCCAGCCTCACCACCTTCTCTCTTCCCACACCCTCTATTCCTGGTATCCAAAGCCCAGCCTGGTTCTCCATGTTTCTCATAAAATTGTCCCTCCTAGCATACATGAGAAAATGTTTCAGCTACACCTTTGACGCCAAATCATTAGCAATAAGAAATGTAGTTCCCCTCAAGGATGAAGACTCAGTTTTTAAAACCTGATAGTGTTTTTATTTTTTTAAATTTTTATGGCCTTACCTGTGGCATGTGGAAGTTCCTGAGCTAGGAATAGAATCAGAGCTGCTGCTGCAGGCCTACATAACAGCCACAGCAACACCAAATCCAAGCTGCATCTGCAACCTACTCCACAGCTTGTGGCATGTCAGATCCTTAACCCAATGGGTGAGGCCAGGGATCCAATCTGTATCCTCTTAGAGACAGAATCAGGTTCTTAACCTGCTGAACCACAATGGGAACTCCTTTTTTCTTTTTTAAAAAAAAATTTTTTCTTATCTTAATCACTTAATTTTTTTATCAGGGTACAGTTGATTTATAGTGTTAATTTCTGATGTATGGCATAGTGACCCAGTCATACACACACACACACACACACACACACACACATACACGTATATATACACACATTCTTTTTCTCATACTATCATCTTTCATGTTCTGCACCAAGAGATTGTATATAGTTCCTTGTGCTGTATAGTAGGACTTCAATTCTAAATGTAGACTATACATTCTAAATATACATTTATCCATTCTAAATGTAATAGTTTTCATCTACCAACCCCCAATTCCTGTCCATCTCACTTCCTCTCTCATCCCCTTTGGCAACTGCAAGTCTACTCTCTACGTCTGTAAGTCTGTTTCTGTTTTGTAGATAGGTTATTCTGGCCTGATTTCACCCTCTGTACCAGTTTTCACCCTCTGTACCAGAATATATTGAATAACACCCTCTGTACAAGAAATAAAAATGTGAAACCATTTGAGTTTCATGTTAAAACAGAATTAACCCCGTTATCTAGCTATGTTAGTAAGATTTTTTTTTCATAGATACTTATATATTTAGAATGTATTCATACATGCTTTCTCATTTGATGTTTGTCTCAACCCTAGAGGTTATCATTCCTTTTTGACAATTGGGAATCTGCAACAGAGGGGCCACCATGCTGGATATCACATGACTGAAAGTGACAAAGTTGTCCTGAGAATCTAAGGCTGATTCTCTAACTCTACTTATTTAATATGTTGGCTGTTGAAAAAAAGCACTGAAAAAAACAATTGTATGCTATAGCTTATCTCTAATTTTTATTCCATTATTAGAATTATATAATTTTTATCTTCTATTTTCTTACTGACCAATAAAAGGAACTGGTGAGGACAGTCATTTTGATTGTGTATGATTTCCCTTTGTTTTTTTTAAGTTTAATTTTTTTTATTATAGTCGATATACAATACTGTATCAAATTATGGTATAAAGCATAGTGACCCAGTCATATGTATATATTCTTATTTTCTAATGCCATATTCCATCATATCCCTTTTTTGTTTGTTTCATTTTCCTTTAAGTGACTATTTTATGAAGTATTTGCAATGTTTTGTTAGTTTCAAGTGTACAGCAAAGTGATTCAGTAATACATATACATATACATATTTTTTTTCTTTTTCAGATACTTTCCATTATAGGTTATTATAGGATATTGAGTATAGTTCCCTGTGCTCTACAGTAGCTCCCTATTATTTATCTATTTTAAATTCAGTAGTGTATATGTTAATCCCAAACTCCTAATTTATCTCTGCTCCCTGTCCCACTATCCCCCTTTGGTAACCATAAGTTTGTTTTCTATATCTGTGAGTCTGTGGTTGTTTTGTAAATAAGTTCATTTGTATCATCTTTTTAGATTCCACATTTAAGTGATATCATATGATATTTGTTTTCTCTGACTTACTTCACGTACTATGATAATATCTATGTCTATCCATGTTGCTGCAAAGGGCATCATTTCATTCTTTTTATGGCTGAATAATATTCCATTGTATATTATATATAATATACCACATTTTCTTTATTCATTCATCTGTCTATGGGCATTTAGTTTGATTTCATGTTTTGGCTGTTGTAGATTTCCTTTTGTTTTTGATTCAACCTTCGCTTAAGCCATTTATTGTGATTCATGGTACTGCAGGTACTGTTCTTGCTTCTAGGGATTCAACAATAAAAAGTCATGATGAAATTCAATATCCAGAGAGGGCAACATCAATAATAACTACACTGTAACATAAGAATTCAGTATCGGCTGTATAGATAATCTTCTTATCCACCTATAATCCATCTGTATTAACCATTATAGATAATGGTTACTTAGCCATGTTTCTACACCCCTCACAAAGATTTGGTCCACCTGAGTATTTTCTGTGTCTCTGGTCTGCCTCTCTCAAAATACTGGTTTTCATTATTTGACTTAGTCCACCACTTGTGCAGGATGGCTTTGTCCCAGTGTTCATAGCTTTACACAGCTACATCTAAAGGAAACAAACAGGGAGAGTTTCCTTCCCAAACCTCTTCTAGACTTCTCCTGATGTATTTATTTGGTGTTTTGCCTGTGCCCTGGATGCAAAAGAAGCAATTAACTTTCTTTATCAGCCCTTGCAGTAGAAACAGGCTCTGCCAGCTAGGAAAAAGAGGATGTGGTAAGGAAGAAAGGCTATTGAGTAAATAACCAGCAGTCTGCCACAGTAAATCACAATAAAATTATGATGATACTTAATGTTAGAATGCATTAATATGATCATTTCTCAATGATGGTGAGGTCTTGATATCTCGTGGAAGAAATTGGAAAGGGATACACCATTTATAATACTCAGTTACCATGATAGTACCTGAGTGTAATAAATAAGATCTCTATTCTCCAAATAAAAAGTTGCCTCTAATTTTCAGATCATGGATGATTCACATTTACCATTGTCTTAGTGATCCACACCATTGCTATGAATCATTCTCATCAAATAGCATTCATTTAGTCCTCTGCTTATGCAAGATACTGCATTATCTCTCTGTTTCTCTCAAAAATGTGGGAAATAATGCTTTTGGAGAAATTGGGGTATTGGGAGGATAAACGAGCTCTTGCAGGTGTATTCCATTGTATGTAATAGATGAAATTTGAAAAGTTGAGTAGACATTGAATTTTCGTAAATTGAATCAATTTAAAATGCACTAGGGGAGGTTAGTATTTAAAAGAACATTGTAGTTGAATCTCTGTTGCCAGGACTTCATTTAAAATGCAGATACTCAGTTCCAAGTTCACCAGTTTTCCTAAACTTGTATTTTTTCCCATGTTCTTAAATTGGTTATAAGCTTTATATGTTTTCAGGAAAAAAGTCATTATGATCCAAGATTGTCTTTATTCCTAGGAATATAATAACATCTAGTTGTTTTCATTGCTATCTTTGAATTATCATTATTTTTATTATTGCTCATGCTTTCAGAAAGGTTTTATTTTGGATTAGCCATTTTGGAAGCATCAAGTAATAAAATTTCAAAAATAGAAAAAGTCCAGGAATCACATAGCTAGTGGTTTTTTAAAACTCTAGTTCAACTAATGGCCCATGCTAAGCGTGCCCACACAGGGAACCTCAGGAGGAGATAAAGCAGCTAGAGATGAAACAGAGGTGAGGGAGGGCAGTAGTTCTTCCAGTTTGATCCCTTTCTGGGTCCTTTCTCTTTGGGGAGGGCATGCTCATGTCAGCTCCTTGTGTAGACTCTGAAATCAGGCTGACTCTACACCCAATTGCCAGGTAGGCAAACTTGGCAATTACCTAGTCTTCCTAGGAATTTGTGAATGGAGGGAAATAACAGTCACTATGTCAGCATGTTGCAATCTTGGGATGAAGTAGTCCCCCAAAAGCACTTGGAAATGTCCCATCCTGTAACAGGCACTTGGGAAAGTTGCCTTTTAATATTATCCTCTATAGAGTCTTCACAAAATAATGTAACATAGAAGTACATCTTTTGAAATGTACTCATCTAACCCCAAAGCCTCATTTTAGCAACCAGTGAGCAGAAGCCCTGAGAAATGAGCTTTTTTTCCTGATGCCAGACACGGAGGCGATGGCACGCAGGATGCATTGCCTTGGGCTCTGGAGGCCTCTCAGGAGGTTTTCCCAATGGGTCTTGCCTTAACTCTCGAGGTCATCAGCACTTTATTGCAGGAATGAAAAAGCAATAAGGTGTCAAAATTCCAAATGGGACAGAGTTTCTCAAAATGGGTACTGCTGGCATTTGGGGTCAGATCTGTTCTTTTTTGTTGGGGGGATGCCCTGTGCCTTGTAGGATGTTTAGTATCCTCCCCGGCCTCTATGCTCTACATGCCAGTAGCACTACAATGCCTTCAGACATTGCAGGATGTCCTGTGGGGAACAAAATTACATGTATTTAAGAAATTCTAGGTTAGTTCAAGAGAGCCACTCACAAAGAGTGGTACAGCCCTATAAAAAGCTGAGCCCCTAAACAGTGGCTAATAGGGAACTTTCCTGAGGAGCAAATTTCATTCATGTGGCATAAACATGAAACAGTCTGCCTCAAAGCCTCTGAAACAGAAGGGCCACATGGTATTTATTAAATTTTAAAAATGGTTTTATTATACTTGATTTACAATGTTCTGTCAATCTCTGCTGTATAGCAAAATGACACATATTTGTTTCTCATGTTATCCTCCATCATGTTCCATTACAAGTGGTTGGATGGATATAGTTCCCTGTGCTACAAAGAAGAATCTGATTACTTATCCACTCCAGATGCAGTTGTTTTCATCTACTAATGCCAAACTCCCAGTGCATCCCTTTCCCTTCCCCTCCCCCTCAGCAACCACAAATCTATTCTCCAAGTCCATGAGTTTGCTTCTTTTCTGTAGATAGGTTCATTTGTGCCATATATTACATTCCAGATGTAAGCAATATCATATGGTATTTGTCTTTTTCTTTATGGCTTACTTCACTTAGTATGAGAATTGCTAGTTCCACCCAGGTTGTTGTAAATGGCATTATTTTGTTCTTTTTGATGGCTGAGTAGTATTCCATTGTGTCTATGTACCATATTTTCTTAATCCATTTGTCTGTCCAACAACATTTAGGTTGTTTCCATATCTTGACTATTGTGAATAGTGCTGTAATGAACATACAGGTGCAAATATCTTTTTTGAGTGAAATATTTGTCTAGATATATGCCCAGGAAAGGGATTGGTGAATCATATGGTATTTTGATATTTAGTTTTCTGAGGTAATTCCATACTGTTTTCCATAGTGGTTGTACCAATTTACATTCCCACCAACAGTGAAGAAAGGTTTCCTTTTCTCCGCACCTTCTCCAGCATTTGTTATTTGTAGATTTATTAATGATAGCCATTCTGACCAGTGTGAGGTGACAGCTTATTGTAATTTTGATTGGTATTTCTCTAATAATTGGGGATGTTAAGCATTTTTTCATGTTCATGTTTGACATCTGTATGCCTTCTTTGGAGAAATGTCTATTCAGGTCTTCTGCCCATTTTTCAATTGAGTTTTTTTTTTTTATTTTCTGTTGAGTTATAAGAGTTCTTTTTATATTTTGGATATTAAGTGCTTGTTGGTTGCATTGTTTGCAACTATTTTCTCTCATTCCATAGGTTGTCTTTTTTTTAATGGTTTCCCTTGCTGTGCAAAAGCTTTTAAGTTTAACTAGGTCCCATTGGTTTATTATTATTTTTTTATTTCCATTGCCTTGAGAGACTGACCTAAGAGAACATTTGTACCATAGATGTCCAAGAATGTTTTGCCTATATTTCCTTCTAGGAGTTTTATGGTGCCACACTGTATTTAGTGTGTAAACAGCATGTTTATGAAATAACCACTCATCAGAATAATGCAGAGTTCCTCAAAATGGGTTTGACTTCAGACTCTGAATAAATACAACTGATATAAGATTACTTATCTGAAATCTGCTATTATTATAGACCACATGAGTGAAGAAACTCTGGACATTAGGATCAAACAAAATGGAGTTTTATTTCATGTGTGTGCTCGGACATAACTCACCCAAGCCCTGGGAGTTTTCAGAGCTCAAGCCCTTCTTTCGTCTGAGTCTCCTCTCTCCTTTAGTATTTTCTCCCTGCCTCCATCATTTAAAGGAACTCTTGGTTAAAATCAATTTTGTATTAAAAGGAACATCTCTCTCAGGAAACACAAACTCAATTTATGAAATATAACTTTTTAAAAAGATGGTAGATTATTCTCTATCAAACATTCTATTATTTATACACTCCCATTTATATTATAACCTTAAAAATTTTAAATTAACACTATAATTTTACAGTTTTTATTAATACCAATATTCATTGCAGCACTATTTACAATAGCCGAGACATGGAAGCAACCTAAAAGTTCATCAACAGAGGAATAGATAAAGAAGATGTGGTACATGTATACAATGGAATATTACTCAGCCATAAAAAAACAGTGAAATAATACCATTGGCAGCAACATGAATGGACCAGGAATTGTCATACTAAGTGAAGGTAGTCAGACAGTTAAAGACGTATATCATATGCTATCACGTATATGTGGAACCTAAAAAAAAAAAAAAAGAGAGAGAGAGAGAGAAATACACATGAACTTATTTGCAGAACAGAAGGAGACTCATAGACTTTGAAAAACTTATGGTTACAAAAGGGGACATGTGGGGGTGGGTGGGAGGGTTGGACTGGGATTTTGGGATTGGCATATGAACACTGAGGTATGTGAAACAATTGGCCAACAGGGATCTGCTATATAGCTCTGAGAACTCTAACCAGTATTCTGTGATGATCTATGTGGGAAAAGAATCTGAGAGAGAAGAGATATGTGCATATGTATGACTGGGTCACTTCATTGTACAGCAGAAATTATCACAACCTTGTAAATTAACTATTCTTCAATAAAACTTAAAAAAAAGGGAAAAAAGTCACAATATCTATTTTGTATTAAAAGGAACATCTCTCTTAGAGAAAGACAAACTCAATTTATGGAATATAACTATTTAAAAAGGTGATAGATTATTCGCCATGAAATATTCTATTATTTATATACTCCCAAGTATACTACTACATTAACATTTTTAATTAATACTATCCTTTTATAATTTTTATTAACACTATCATTTTAACTTACAAAACCTCTTTGTGTATATTACTGACTTTAATACTTAGAGCAATATTTAAGGGAAAATCAATTCAAAGGGAATGTGCAGTTTTTTGAGATAATAACATCAGTAACAGATCATTACTCCAACTAGATCCTCTGAGGCAAAATCCATGTCCTTTCAATATTACATTTTTTTTTAATGACAATTAAGAACTTTATTTCAGCTCTAATGCAATTGTTCATGACTACTTGGGAATTACCTTTGGGGATTGCCTTCAGAGCCTGTGGCAACCTAGAAGCTACATCTAGAGAATGAAAACCTCACTTCTCTCTCTAAAGCATTTTTTAACATTGTTTGAAAGCTTTATTTTATTTTATTTTATTTTATTTTATTTTATTTTATTTTATTTTATTTTATTTTTTGTCTTTTTAGGGCTGCACCCAGGGCATATGGAGGTTCACAGGCTAGGGATCAAATCAGAGCTGTAGCTGCTGGCCTACACCACAGCCACAGCAACGCCAGATCCGAGCCACGTCTGTGACCTACACCACAGCTCATGACTATGCCAAATCCTTAACCCACTGAGTGAGGTCAAGGATCGAACATGCATCCTCATGGATACTAGTCAGATTTGTTTCCACTGAGCCATGATAGGAACTCTTATTTTTTAATATTTTTATTTTATTTTATTTAAATATTAATATTTTATTAAATATTTAATATTTTATTTTATTTTTTTATTTTATTTTTTAATTAAAGTATAGTTAATTTACAATGTCGTGATAATCTCTGCTGTACAGCAAAGTGACCCAGTCATTCATGTATATATATATATATATATTGTTTTTCTCATATTATCTTCCATCATGTCCTATCCCAAGATATTAGATAGAGTTCCCTGGGGTTAAGGTCAATTTTACGTATATATTAGCTTCAAAATATCAGGCATAGTTTAGCATAGATTTACCAACTCAAGTGTTTTTATCACTCCTTATTAAGCCTCCACTTTGGAACATCTATACAAGATTATGTATGATTACAGAATCAAAAAAAATTAGAATTAAAATGAACTCTGAAAATGATTATTTAAGTCAGTGATTACCAAATGTTAGTGACCCAACACTAGGCTTCCTTTCTAAGCGTTCTTATGAAGGTTTATAAAAGTGTTGATGCTGAGATGTCACCTGATGGAGATAATGATTCTGTATATAGGCAGTGGAGCCCATGAATCTGCATTATTAACGAGCATCTCAGATGGCTCTGATGTGCATCCCCATTCTAAAGCCACTGATGTGATCAGCTCCCTCATTTTGTAAATGGCCTTGCCCAGGGGCCAGAAGTGGTCTCGATTCCAGATGTCTAGGCTTGGGTTTCCTTCTTCCACCTCAGACTTCATTTCCTTTCAGGAAATCATTCACCAGAAAGTGTGGATTTGTGATTTATCATCAGCTTTCTGTGTCTGCAACTCTCCAGACAGAAGAGTTGAAATTAATTAACAAAAACTTGAAGGTCTGGTCTGCCCCCAACTCTGAGATCAATCCTTTGTTAAGGCAAAAGTAAAATATGAAAAGCTCCACCAGACATCCTGCATCTAGTTAGTTCAACTACTAATGCATTCTACATTTCACATTTTTTTTAATGAATTATATCTGTTAAACTCTGAAAGTGATGTAATGGTTATTTCAGTTTATCATGGTGGGTTTTCCTCTATTTCTTCTCATATTCTAAAGTTTTTATTTTACATATTTTGATACAATGTAAAAGTCTCATGGCTATAAGAACTGGAAGATAATTTGAGAGAGTACATAACCATATGCTCTGTATGTGTATCTGATACTAAAATATTCATGATGTAGAGACATATTTGCCTTCCTACATGGTAAAATCCTTGACCGCTGTTGGGAACTTAGGGATCCATTCAATCTTGTGTCAGTATTCCTTATATACAGTTAAAGCTCACATTATATTTTTGAATAAAGATGACATTTTAGGAAGTACATCTCAGCTCCTGTTACACATCTCAGCTCATGTTAAGCAGGTATGTCCCGAGTTATTAGTAGTGCAGACCTCCTGGCAGGGCCAGGGGGAGGAGGCATCTCTTGATCAGGAGACTTTCCCTGTAGTAGAGCTGACAAGGCTTGGCTAACATGGCTTTTTAAAATGAATTTCACATCTTGGAATTTCATGCAGTTTTAAAATGGTCATGGATATGGCATTTAATACTAATGCTGCTTATTTCTACTATTTCTCCATCTGGCAGGAAAATGCCAAATTGTCCTGGAAAATGCTAGAGACTTAAAAAAGTTGAGGCTCTGTTTTGCTAACAGTGTCCTCACTAGCTCTCATCACAGTGAAATATTTAAACAACAGCAACAACAAGCAAACACATACACACAGGGCTAGAGGAAATTTTAGGAGAAGGATGGAGTTTCTACTATAAAATATGCAGCGTTTCTTTCACCTGTGGCTTTGCAGAAGCTAGTCCTTCTGACTGGAACATTCTCCTTTTCCTGCCACCTGCAATCTGCAGTTAATCTCCTTATACACACATGGCCATGTGCACATGCACGTGCACACACACAAACACTCACACTCTCTTTCTTTGTTCATTGTTACACATTACTTAGGAGCTGCCTAACTCTTCCTTTCTTATGCCCTGACCTGGAGTCCAGATAGAATGCCCCTCTTCTCTGCCTCCTCTGCACAATACACTTCCATATGATAGTGCTTTTCACACTGCAATTCACTTGTCTATTTGTATATTTGCTTCACTCTCCAGACTCTAAGCTCTTTAAGGGCCAGATCAGGTTTAAGCTTTTCATAGTTATACTCCCAAATATCACGTGCACCCCTTAAGATTTTTTTCCCTAAGGGACTTATCTCTTACCCTGTAGTTGAAGATATTAAGTGACACTTTCTCTGTTATCTTATTATAAATAAAGAAGCAACTTTCAGAAAATTAAAATAGGTCTGATGTAATCTCAATCAATGGCAATTGTGTATGTTTAAATAGGTCACATAATGGTTTTTTTTTTTAAAGTTTCAAAAATAGCACCAGAGTTAGTAACTATTCCTGAGGATACGATCTCAAGATTAAAAATATTTGAAATAGTCATAAACAAGTCTTTTAATAGTGATTTTACTGAAAGCAAAACCAAAAGCAGTTATGTTTTGAAGACACCATTTCTATAGTTAGAGAATGAGTAGAGAAATGAAATTGCCCCAATGCTATGGTAATGGCCACTTGTGAACCCATCTCTAGATTCAAATGGCTGCATCTTGACTTAATAGAATGAGGAGATGGCATGCTCTGAAAAATGGTGGTAAATGTGAGAGAGAATTGAATCCAGTGAATGGAATACACAGACGCTGATGTTAGGAATGCCTGTGAAGAGTACAAGCGCAACTGCTACAATTTGAGAGCGGAAAAGGTTATTTCTAAATGAACATGCCATTTATCCTTTATGTCATTTAAGATATGTTTGTGAGTCCCAAACAATGGATTATATAAGGGAAATTTAACTATTTCATTGAAATCCATAAAAGCTACTTTTATGTTTACATTAGTGAAAAAAGTTATGGGGAGTTTTTTTTATTATGACTATGGAAGTTGGTTTTATGGAAGTAACATATATTTGGAGAACACACAGAGATTTGTTGTTTGTTGATTCCGTGAACACTGCATTGATACAGGAAATTGGACTGTAATCTTTGCTCACCAAATATGGTGACCAAAATATGGACTAACTCACAATCTCATACTCCCCAAGAAACCCAAGCCATGTGGTAGTTAGAGCCAGAGCAAGTGCTTTTTGCCCCATCCTATGCACATGCCACTCCAGATCCCAATACCCAGGCATATAGGAAAAGGAAGGACATTTTACCCATGTTACTCTTGACTTCATTAATTGCAAGAAGACCCAAGATAAACTGAATAAACAAAAAGAATGTAATAACTATAGTAACTGAAAAGTCTGGGCATATGAGCACTTTCTGCCTCAACTTTATCAGGGCTTGGAATGTGTTACTCTGCTTTCCTCTCTCTGTCAGCTCTGTTCCCCCTCCAAGCACAGCCCACCCTCAGCCAGACTCCCTCTCATACTGAAAGAAAGGGCAGCAGCCCCAGCCCCAAAGTCCTCTCAGCTCAGGTCTAATGGGAACACAGGTCTGCTCTGTCCAGTGACCCAGAACAATGTCTGTGCATCACCTCTATTCTGGATGGATCCCAGCCACATTGCTAAGCCATCACCATGGCCGGGAACGTACCCAAAGAAGATCCTGAGATGAGGAAGAGGAAGGTTTTGTTCTTCCTAGGGAGATGGAGGTTCAGCAGTCCAAAGAATGATAAATGGATGTGTGTAGCAAAAGCAACAGATGCCCACTTTCAATGGCAGTCTATGTTCATTGTATATCACTCAGAACAATGAAAAGAAAAAAAAAATACCATTCAGAGCTTCATCTCTCAGGGAGCTTAGCAAATAACATTTTCTTATGCTTCATCCTAATTTTGTTCTCTGTATAATTTTTTTCAATGACAATCAGATACAGTTATAGATTCTTTGGTTTTACTTACTTTCAATAATAAGAAATTTACTGTAGTGTGAATAAACTTTCATAAACAATTCTGACCGTTGCATTAAAAAGCATCACATTTTCTGCAACCATTTATTTTTTCTTATGTGGATCCACCCACCTGTACTGGATCTCAGTGGTGGATCTCTGTCTTCCTGTCCTCTGTCTAATCTCCAGTGATGAGTTTGACCTCTACATATTTCCTGGGACTGCACCGAGTCTTAGTCTAGCTGGCCAATCTTGATGCCAGGACACAACCTCAGTACAGTATGCTGTGCTAGGGCTGTTCTTATTGACTTCTTTGTTTGTCTGTGACCTGTCTGCTGAGATAAGATTAAATGGTGGCTGGACCTCTGGGTCCCATGTGATCACACATTCTCCGTCCACAGCCACTGTGCGCAAGAACGATGAATGGAGTTCATCCCTTTGAAAAGTACACACTGAGCGCCTGTTGTCATCATACCACTGCTGGCATTATAACGGTGAGTAAAAACCTGTGTCTTTTTCTTGCTCACAATCTAGTGAGAAAGACAGTGTACATGAAAGATAAAATGACTAATGTGGTGAGTACAGTGAACGAGAGGGTTGTGGGGTATAAGTGGCTCTAATATGGCATTTGATTTACTCAGTGATTTTTTTTAAGTAAGTAATGACTGAACTGAGATCTGAGGGATGAATGAGGACAGGTGATGGAGTAAAGAAAATAGTTCAAGAATACGGAAGATTCTCCTGATGCCTTTACTTCCTATCTTAAATTGTACTCCTTCTCTGGCACTTTTGTATGCAAGGTGGTCCAAGAAGCCTTCCCTGAGAAAGTAATTTTGGAGCAAAGACCTAAAGAAGTTAAGGAAAAAGCCCCTAGATTTCTGGGGAGAGATTCCCAGAGAGAGAAAATGCATGCAAAGGCCCTAAGGTGGGAGGGTTCCCACATGTCCAGGGAACAGCAGGAGGCCAGTGGCTGGAGCCATGGACTTGGTGAATGGCCATCTATGAGGCAACTCCAGACCGTGAAGGAAAAGGCAAGTGCGGTTCTTTGGGTCTTTATAGTCATCAGGGGGCTTTGTAAACAACTGAGTTTTGAGTCATGTGGAATTGGATTTTTAAAATTTATTTTATTTTATTTATTTTTTGTATTAAAGTATAGTTGATTTACAGTGTTGTGGCAATTTCCTTCACATGGCAAAGTTACCCAATCTTACATATAAATATTCTTTTTCTCATATTATCTTCCATCATGTTCTGTCCCAAGAGATTGGATATAGTTTACTGTGATGTACAGTAGGATCTCACTGCTTATCCAAGTGATAGCTGGGAAGGAGTGGGATGGACTGGTGTTAGCAGGTGCAGATGGAATTGAATTTGAGTGAGATGAATAGATGTAGAACCACAGAAAGGTTTTGAGCAGGGTGACTTGATCTGATTCATATTTAAAAGACACAGTCTTGGCTGTGTTGAGAAGAGATTGTATAGAGTTCATGCTGGAAACAGTGAGGTTCGGAACATATTTCTATCTTAATTTTACAGAGAAGAAATGGAGACTCAGAAATTTAAACCTGACCAAAGTCTTTGAGTGCCTAAGTTGGATTTGAACTTAAGTGTAGATGATCATTAAGTCCATGCTCTTATTCCATGCTAGAATATTGTACATGTGTGAGAGGCATATTAACTAGAAAAATAGGATCAGACAATACTTGAAATATGGATTTTTTTTTCACTTTTTAAATTAAGATGTCAACACTACTTATTTCTATAAAATCATGTTCAAGGCTTACACTAATTCACTGTATAGATGTATTGTCTTCAGATAACCCATCTTCTATTGTTGTTATTATTTTTTTTTAACTAAAAACCTAATAAAATGTTTATATTAAGAACATTTCTATCCTTTTTATGGAAAATGCCAAATATCCCAAGGAAAATACTTGAACACATTTTTCCTTCTTAAGATAAGTTGATTTTCATAGGAAAAAAATCCAAACAAATTAAAATCCAACGCTTCCTTGGCCTTTTTATTTTATTGTATTGTATTTTTTATATTTATTTATTGTCTTTTTAGGACCGCACCCATGGCATGTGAAAGTTCCCAGGCTAGGGGTCAAATTGGAACTGCAGCTGCTCCTCTGTGCCACAGCCACAGCAATGCGGGATCCAGGCCATGTCTTCGATCTACACCACAGCTCATGGCAATGCTGATCACCAACCCACTGAGTGAGGCCAGGGATCAAACCTGCATCCTCCTGGATCCTAGTCAGCTTTGTTTCCACTGCTCCACTATAGGAACTCCCTTGGCCTTTTTATTTTAAATTGCTTAAAGCATGTCTAAAAACGTCACATTTTCACATTTTGTGAAAGAAGCATGAAACTACCCAAAGTACTAATTAAGCAGATTTGGAGATGCAGTCAATAGTTCATGATGAAAGGCAGCATTGTGTATAGGAATTAAAGTGCCTCTGTTTTCATATATTCATTGGAAAAAAAATCAGAAGGCAGGTGTTGCTTCCACACCCCCTGGAACATTAGAGTTTAATATTTTCGTTGATTTTGATGAGGCTATTTTTATAAATTTTTCATTCTCCTTTATCTTATAGCAGCTTAGGACTATAATTCCTCCCTTATTGTCTTATCTATTACTTTTCTTGGTGAATACAGGGCTCAAAATTTCTTTGCTGGCTTTTCAAGTTTCCCCTGCCTCCTCTGCCATTGTACCTCAAAAAAATGAACTTGTATCCTTTTCCTTTTTCTTAAGAACTCTCAGTGCCATGGACTTGAGAGAATTAAATAAGAAAAGACATCACAAGTTTTCTCATAGATCAAGGCCAGCAGTTGGTCCTTCTGCAATATTTCACATGGTGGAACTAGAAATAGGAAATTATTCAATTAAACTTCTGTAGCTCACCACTGTAGCAACAAATAGGCTATTTCTGCAGTCGTTTTACCAGTCTCAGAGGAGAATTCCCTTAGTACGAGGGAATAGAGTTGAACCAAAGTTCTAATTTTCAAGGGTATTCAACTGCAAAAATGACACTTTTCTACTTGCAAAAAAACTTGCTTTTGCTCTTTTCTGAGATAGAAGGAAAGTTCCTTTTCTGTTTTGGAAATCAATAAGGCTTTTTTCTTCCATTGGCATGGGTTATTATAGAAAAAACTACCTATGTTCCTGAAGATAATATGTAGAAGATGATTATTGAGATGGAGCCAGCTCTGCTCTCCCTGTGAGCAGCCATCTGGAGATTGGAGACTCTTGGTTGAAAGGATGTAAGGAACATCCATCCCAATTCTAACGCTCAAACATCAGAGCCATTTTGAGAAGTCTGCCACAGAGCTTTTAAAGCCAAAATCTCCTAGAGCCCAGGGTACTTTCCCTCATCAATTTTCATAGCACAGCATTACCAGAACTTATTCAGGGCACTCTTATTGAGTTATTTAGCCAGAGTTTTTTTTAAAAAAATACATGATAACCAATGGTACAACCCATACCCAAGGAAGGCGTTGCTCTCTAGAGGGAAAAGATGGTGCCTCTCTGCAGAGCCAGCCATTATGGTGGCCTTACCTCCTGGTGCAGGGCTGGCAGGCAGGCACGCACAGGGCAGGGAGCCTGTGCATCCATGGGGTAGGGTCTGCTACCTTGAGCTCTTAGACTTCTTAACCTTGTGATGTTGGGCTGGCAGCTTTAAATGGCCTAGTTTTTAGTTCCTCATCTGTGAGTGGGAAGAGCAATATTTCACAAGATTCTTATGAGGATTGAACAAGATAGCATATTTAAAGTGCCAGGGGAGTTCCCTTTGTGGCTCAGTGGTTAATGAATCCGACAAGGAACCATAAAGTTGCGGGTTTGATCTCTGGACTCGCTCAGTGAGTTAAGGATCTGAGTTGCCATGAGCTATGGTGTAGGTTGCAGATGCAGCTTGCATCCCGGGTTGCTGTGGGCTCTGGCGTATGTTGGTGGCTACAGCTCTGATTGGACCCCTAGCCTGGCAACCTCCATATGCCATGGGTGTGGCCCTAGAAAAGACAAAAAGACAAAAAAAAAGTGCCTGGCATAAAACCTGGCATGCAATAGGCATGTAAATGATGGTTGCATATCCTCGTCCAATCCACATGCAATCTGGTCTCTGCCCAGAGCAGTAACACATTCTCATAGCTTCTAGTTCTCTTGACGTGACTGTAAAAAGCCATTTTCTTAGTTTCTCTATTCAGGCTTTATAAGGTTTTGCAAGGCTGTATAAGTCTTTACATGAGCCTTAGCTTTATAAGATCTGTTTGGACTTGTAATAGTTTCTGAATCATTAAATATATATTACATATATAATTATTTATTATAATATATTCTATAGTATAAATTAATATACAATATTAAATGCATAAATAGATGTACTTACTGGGATTCATACTAACTTGAATTCTAAACTCGATGGGGGCATCCATATTTGTAGGGTGGTAAAGGAAGAAGAGGTAATTTTAAAAAATAAAGCATACAGTTTTGGATTAAAGCTCTCTCTGAACAGAGAATCCCTGAGGGTATGGTTGGGTGCCAAGCAGAGTGGTATTTAGCACCCTCACTTGGGTATACCATGGTGTTTAATATGGTGTCATGTGACACTAGATTTTTCAGTAGATGCATTTTCTCCCATAAAGCTTAAAGACAGTTAAGATGTTCTTCCCTACCTCCAACCTCACTCAGTTGAAGTCACATTCCTTCTTTCCAATCTTTTATTTACAGAATTGGTTTTATGGGGGGGGGTGGTTAGAGTTACTAAGCACAGTCCTTTACAAATATTCTTTTTCACTTTAATTTTTTTAGATTAATTTCATTGTTGCATCCTGCAGCAACCTCTTTGAATTGTAATTTTGCCCACACATATATTAGTTATTCCTCTAGTTTTATGTGTCACCTGTTTATTTGTTAAGCATGTTGATATTTCTATCCAAAGTATCAATTAAACAATATTTGCTAAGGTGGCAAAGGGAAGCAGAACCCTGTGGTCCCAGAACAGTTTCCAGAGTGGGCATTCCTTGGCATTGACTAAATAATACAGTTCAGTTACCCTTACATTGGATTTACCACACTGTATTATTATTTATATCAGATCATAACTTAGGTATTTAACAACACTGTCATGAGTACATAGTAAAAGACTTCATTGAAATCCAAATATGTTTTGTCTGTGACATTTTCCAACTGCTTCAATGTGTAATAATTTATTCTAAATGAACCCATTCTGGCTCCCAGTGATTGTACATCTTTTCCTAAGTATTTTTAGATTATGCACTTACTCATTATTTTTTATCTCCTGCTTAGAACTGATTTCAAACTCCCTTGCCTTTAGTTAGAAGTAACTATGGCCTTTTCATTTTTCTTCCTTTTTATGGCCACATCTGTGGCATATGCAAGTCCCCAAGCTGGGGATGGAATCTATACCTTCACAGTGACCTGAGCTGCTGCAGTCAGATTCTTACCCCCCGTGCCAAGGCAGGAGCTTTGCCTTTTCATTTTTCACGGAAATCAAGGCAGCAATTATTTACAGGGAGAAATGCCTCTCCTATTCTTTAAAGAATTTTAAAGTGATTAAACCACCTCTTTTTGCAAGCAATTTTTGTACTTTAAAAAATGTTTGAAGCCAGAAATTTGGAGTATGTATTTTCAGTTCATGAGCCCTATAGGACTCTCTCCTTATTGAGGATTCTTCTGTATGCCTTACTCAAATTATCTTCTTTCAGGCTGATTTAATTTCAGTTTCCAGAACTTGACAAATCTATAATCCCCTCAAACTTTTTGCTCAGTTAATAGTTCCATCCAAGTCCTATTACTTCCAAGAAGTCATCTCTGACCACCTCATTTCCACCTTCTTCTAAATGACTGTAGTAATTTTTTTTTGCTATTACAAATATAAAATTTTAAATTTTAGGCCGTAGAATATATCTATCTTCCTTGTTTAGATTGAATGTTGCTTAATATCAATAACTCTTTCTTGCCCTTCCTTTTAATAACCAATCTATCTTATCTATACTGTGGTTATTGAAAAAGGATAATAATAATAATACAAAACTAATAATAACTAAGTGATAATAATTATATTAAATCAAATAATAAAAAATAAATAAATAATAATTTTAAAATGTATTGTTTAATTCAAAACAATAAATTTTTAACCACTAAAATAACAAAGCCTTTCCTTTATTGTCATATCACACACCCAGAGTTATACTTCTGATGGCCTGTGCCTCTGCCACTCAAAAATTAGTTGCATCTCCCAGCTGCCTGGTTAGCCACTCCTGCCCTCAGGAAGTGCTGCACTCCCACGGAGAAGCTGCCCAGCACCACCTGCCCCCTGAAAGAGCTCCATGGCCCAGAAACACCAGAGCAAGCACTGCCTGGCCGTGGGAAGTCTGCATCTATTGCAGTGTGGTCCTGCCAGTTCCAGCTGGCCTGGCTCCATTGTCTATCAGTGGCCAGGCTAGCTGATCCCACCCTCGGGAGGTGCTGCACTCCCGGGGAGCAGCACCCATCACTGCCAGCCCCTTGGAAGAGCTCCGTGTCTCAGAAACACCAGAGCAAGCTCTGTCCAGTCACAGGAAGTCTGCATCCATTGTGGTGAGGACCTGCCAGTACTTCCTGCCCTTGGGAAGTTCTCGTTTGCTTCAGAGTGACCCTGTGAGCCCTTCCTCCCTTCAGGAAACACTGTCTCAAGACCAGCCAACACTGCCAGCCCTCAGGAAACACTCCACATCAGTGCCAGGGCAAACCCTGCCCAGCCATGGGGAGTATACCTCCAACAAGAAAAAGAAAATAACAAGCAAGACAAAGAAACTCAGAAACCACTCCCAGTTAAACCAAGGAGAACTCACCTAAAGCAGTCAACAATGAAACAGATCTCTGCAGTCTGACAGATGTGGAGTTCAAAAGGGAGATAATGAAAATACTGAAGGAATCAAGAGAAGATATGAATAGTAATGCAGACTCCCTCAGAAAGGAACTAGAAAATATAAGGAGGAGCCAAGAAAAACTAGGAAATTCAGAGATACAAACTGAGCTAAGGGCAGTAAAAACCAGAATGAATAATGCAGAAGAACGAATTAGTGATGTGGAAGATAGAATAATGGAAATTACCCAAACAGGAGAGCAGACAGAAAACCAAATGAAAAAACATGAAAGTAATATAAGAGACCTATGAGATAATATAAAGTGGGCCAATCTACACATACTAGGAATTCCAGAAGGAGTAAAAAAAAAGATAAGGGGATGGAAAATATATTTGAAGAAATTATCATTGGAAACTTCCCAAATCTAAAGGATACTGATTTCAAGATTCAGGAAGCACAGGGGGCCCCAAACAAGTTGAACCCAAATAGACACACACCCAGACACATTATAATAAAAATGGCAAAAGTTAAAGAGAGGATCCTAAAGGCAGCAAGAGAAAAGAAAAGTATCACTTATAAGGGAACCCCCATAAGGCTATCAGCTGATATCTCTACAGAAACTCTACAGGCCAGGAGGGAATGGCAAGAGGTATTTAAAGTGCCTCTTTAAAAAATATGCAACCTAGAATACTCTATCCAGCAAGAATATCGTTTAAAATAGAAGGGGAAATAAAATTTTTTTCCAACAAACAAAAGCTAAAAGAATACAGCAACAAAAAACCCATTCTAAAAGATCCATTCTAAAAAAACCCATTCTTAAAGGGCTTCTATGAATGAAAAAAAAAAAAAAAAAAACAGAGGAAGAACTAGGGATGGAGGAAACCACAATCAGAGAGCAGTCACTCAAATAAGCCAGCATACAGATCTAATCACGAACAGGTTTAAAACAAAATAAAATTAAAAAGAAAAAAAAGAGACATCAATGTCATAAAATGTGGGCAAGGGAAGTAAGGAAATAAATAGCTTCTTTTTTAATTTTCTTTTTTTTTTAATTTTAGTATGGTAATGAAGTGTTTGAACCTACAGGACTATCAGGATAAAACACACAAATATAGGAAGGGGTTACCATACTTAAAAAACAGGGCAAC
Source organism: Phacochoerus africanus (assembly GCF_016906955.1). Lineage (NCBI taxonomy): Eukaryota > Metazoa > Chordata > Mammalia > Artiodactyla > Suidae > Phacochoerus > Phacochoerus africanus. Next base: position 103,916,623 of record NC_062545.1, read on the forward strand.
CAAAACCAAACATTACATTCGCAAAAATGAAAAGAAAAACACTCAAGCAGAAAATAATTGGAGACCACCCAACCAAACAAAAAAAAAAAAAAGGAGAATCATAGAATCAACTAGAAAATGAGGTTTAAAAATGGCAGTAAATAATCATCTATCAATTATCACCTTAATGTCAATGGACTGAATGCTCTAAAGGACATAGAGTGGCTGAGTGGATAAAAAACCAAAAAACTTTAATCTGCTGCCTACAAGAAACTAACCTTAGGACAAAGGACACATATAGATTGAAAGTGAGGGGGTGGGAAAAAATATTTCATGCCAGTGGACATGACAGGAAAGCAGGAGTTGCAATACTCATATCAGACAAAATAGACTTTAAAACAAAAGACATAAAGACAAAGAAAGACACTACTTAATGATTAAGGGATCCATTCAAGAAGAGGATATTACTATCATCAACAAATATGCCCCAAATATAGAAGCACCCAGATACATACAACAAATATTAACAGACATAAAGGGAGAAATTGATGGAAATACAATCATAGTAGGAGATTTAATACCCTACTCACACCAATGGACAAATCCTCTAGACAGAAAACCAATAAAGCAACAGATATTCTAAAGGAAACAATATAAAAGTTAGACTTAATTGACATCTTCAGGGCACTACATCCAAAAAAATCAGAATACATATTCTTCTCAAGTGCATATGTAACATTATCAAGAATTGATCACATTATTGGGACACAAAGCTAACCTCAGTAAATTTAGGAGCATAGAAATTATTTCAAGTATCTTCTCTGACCACAATGGTATGAAACTAGAAATCAACTATAGGAAAAGAAATGAGAAAAAAATTCTAATACATGGAGACTAAAAAATATGCTACTAAAAAAACAATGGGTCAATGAGGAAATCAAGAAGGAAAATAAGAAGTACCTTGAGACAAATGATAATGAAGACACATCCACTCAAAATCTATGGGGTGCTGCAAAAGCAGTGCTCAGAGGGAAATTCATAGCAATAGAGGCCTTCCTCAAAAAAGAAGAAAGATCTCAAATTGACAACTTAACCCACCACCTAAATGAATTAGAAAAAGAAGAACATAAAATACCTAAAATCAGCAGAAGGAAGGACATTATAAAGATCAAAGAAGAAATCAATAAAATAGAGATTCAAAAAACAATAGAGAAAATTAATAAAACTAAGAGCTGGTTCTTTGAAAAGGTGAACAAAATGGACTCATTAAGAAGAGGAGAGAAAGAACCCAAATAAAAAAAAATTAGAAATGAAAAGGAGAAATCACAACAGATACTGCAGAAATAGAAAAAAAAAACATAAGAGAATACTATGAAGAACTATATGCCAACAAATTTGACAATCCGGAAGAAATGGACAACTTTCTAGAATCTTACCAAAACTGAATCAAGAAGAAATGGACCAACTGAACAGACAAATCACTAGAAATGAAATTGAATACATCATAAAAACACTCCCTACAAATAAAAGCCCAGGAGCAGATGGCTTCACAGGTGAATTCTACCAAACATACAAAGAGGATCTGATGCCCATCCTCCTTAAACTTTTTCAAAAGGTTGAGGAAGAAGGAATACTCCCAAAGACATTCTATGATGCCACCATCACCCTAATTCCAAAACCAGACAACGACCACCAGAAAAGTAAACTATCAGCCAATATCTTTAATGAATATAGATGCAAAAATTCACAACAAAATTTTAGCCAAGCAAATCCAACACCATATCAAAAAGATCATACATCATGACCAGGTGGGGTTCATTCCAGGTTCACAAGGATGATTCAACATATGCAAATCAATCAATGTCATGTACCACATTAACAAAAGAAAAGTCAAAAACCATATGATCATTTCAATAGATGCAGAAAAAGCATTTGACAAAGTCCAACATCCATTTATGATAAAAATTCTTGGCAAAATGGGTATAGAGGGGACATTCCTGAACATAATCAAAGCCTTTTATGACAAACCCACAGCAAATATAATACTCAATGGAGAAAAATTGAAAGCCTTCTCACCCAAATCTGGAACAAGACAGGGATGCCCACTCTCACTACTGCTATTCAACATAGTTTTGGAAGTCCTAGCCACAGCAATTAGACAAACAAAAGAAATAAAATCATCCAAATAGGAAAAGAAGAGATAAAACTGTCACTGTATGCAGACAATATGATACTATACATGGAAAACCCTAAAGATTCAACCAAAAGACTACTTGAACTAATTAACAAATTCATCAAAGTAGCAGGATATAAGATTAACATTCAGAAATTAGTCAATTTTCTGTATATTAACAATGAAATTTAGAAAAGGAATATAAAAAACACAATACCTTTTAAAATTGCACCCCCAAAAATCCCATAGCTGGGAATACACCTGACCAAGGAAGCAAAGGACCTATATGCTGAGAACTATAAAACATTAATCAAGGAAATTAAAGATATAAAGAAATGGAAAGATATTCCATGCTCCTGGGTTGGAAAAATTAATATTGTAAAAATGGCCATACTACCCAAAGCAATCTACAGATTCAATGCAATCCCTATCAAATTACCCATGACATTTTTCACAGAACTAGAACAAACAATCCAAAAATTTCATATGGAACCACAAAAGACCCAGAATTGCCAAAGCAATCCTGGGAGAGCATAACCTCCCAGACTGCAAGAAATATTACAAAGCCACAGTCATCGAAACAGTGTGGTACTGGTAATAAAACAGACAGATAGACCAATGGAACGGAATAGAGAGCCCAGAAATAAACCCAGACACCTATGTTCAATTAATCTTTGACAAGGGAGGCAAGAGCATAAAATGGGAAAAAGAAAGTCTATTCAGCAAGCATTGCTGGGAAACCTGGACAGCTGCATGCAAAGCAGTGAAGCTAGAACACACCCTCACACCATTCCAAAAAAAAAAAAACACCTCAAAATGGCTGAAATACTTAAATATAAGACAAGACACCATCAAACTCCTAGAAGAAAAGAGAGGCAAAATATTTTCTGACATCAACCTCATGAATATTTTCTTAGGTCAGTCTCCCAAGGCAACAGAAATAACAGCAAAAATAAACCAATGGGACCTAATCAAACTGACAAGATTTTGCACAGCAAAGGAAACCAAAAAGAAAACAAAAAGACAACTTACAGAATGGGAGAAAATAATTTCAAATGATGCAACTGACAAGGGCTTAATCTCTAGGATATAAAAGCAACTTATACAATGCAACAGCAAAAAAGTCAACTACCCAATAGAAAAATGGGCAAAAGACCTGAATAGACCATGCTCCAAGGAAAATATACAGATGGCCAACAAGCACATGAAAAAAATGCTCAACATCCCTGAATATTAGAGAATTACATATCAAAACTACCATGAGATACCACCTCACACCAGTCAAAATAGCCATCATTAATAAGTCCACAAATAACAAGTGCTTGAGGGGCTGTGGAGAAAAGGGAACACTCCTGCACTGCTGGTGGAAATGTAAACTGGTACATCCACTATGGAGAACAGTATTGAGGTACCTTAGAAGTTTATACAAAGAACTACCATATGACCCAGCAGTTCCACTCTTGGGCATATATCCCGACAAAACTTTCCTTTAAAAAGACACTTGCACCCACATGTTCACAGCAGCACTATTCACAATAGCCAAGACATGGAGACAACCCAAAAGTCCATTGACAGACAATTGGATTAGGAAGAAGTGGTAGTATATATACACAAGGGAATACTATTCAGCCATCAAAAAGAACAAAATAATGCCATTGGTAGCAACATGGATGGAACTAGAGATTCTCATACTGAGTAAAATAAGTCAGAAAGAGAAAGACAAATACCATATGATATCACTTATAGCTGGAATCTAATATACAGCACAAATGAACCTTTTCACAGAAAAGAAAATAATAGACTTGGAGAATAGACTTGTGGCTGCCCAGGGGGAGAGGAAGGAAGTGGGAGGGATTGGGAGCTTGGGGTTAACGGATGCAAACTATTGCTCTTGGAATGGATTTACAATTAGATCCTACTGTGTAGCATTGAGAACTATGTCTAGATACTTACATTGCAACACAACAATGGGAGGGAAAAGTATGTATACATGTATGTGTAACTTGGCCCCCATGCTGTACAGTGGAAAACATTAAAAAAAAAAAATAGTTGCAAAGCTAGAAACTGAATAAATGCTATGCATTTCATGGTAGGAGAATGTACTTAATATAGATTCACTTTGTGTTTAATTGGTTTAATTAGAATTCTTTATGTTGTAAAAGATAGACATCACTGTTGACCGGATTAATTTTCTTTTTTTAAATGACCTGTCTCTTATAATGGAGAAATCCATAGTCCAGATTGGCTTCATGCAAAATGACTTATTCTAATGTCACTAAGAATTCAATTTCTTTCCCCCTTTTCCTTAATTTGACAGTTTCAACTCCTTTCTCATGTTCTATATCATTTTCCACTGTGGCTATAACAAACTGCTGTAAAATTAGGCTCTTAAACAACACAAACTTTCAGATCCGGCATTGCTCTGGCTCTGGAGTAGGCCTGTGACTACAGCTCCAATTCGACCCTTAGCCTGGGAACTTCCTTATGCCACAGATGTGGCCCTAAAAAGACAAAAAGACAAAAAAAAGAAAAACAACAAAAAACACAACACACACTTACTATCTGGTGGTTCTGGAGGTCGGAAATCTGTAAATGGGTCTTTTACTGCTATAGTCAATGTATCCAGAGGGTTGTGATCCAACTAAAGTTGTTGGAGAGAGTCCCTTTCTTACTTTTTCCAGTGTCTAGAGCTGACCTCTAAATTGTAAGAGGATAAATTTGCATGGTTTTAACCCCTAAATTTGCCATATATGTTAATATATGTGTTGAATATAAATGCGTATATTTGTGTATGTATATGTGGGTGTATATATATATATTATACAGGGCTAACATCAAAGTATTGCTAGGCCTTTATTCCTTCTTCAGGATCCAGGGGAGAATCTGATTTTTGGCTTCTTTAGCTTTCAGAGACCACATTCCTGGGCCCATGATCACTTCCAGGGATGCCATTAGCATTCCTTGTTCTGACCACTTGCTCTTTTCCTCATGTTTCCTTCTCTATGTTTTTAGGCTTTCCTCTTCTATTTTCTAGGAACCCTTACGGTGACAATGGGCTCACTGGGGTAATCCAGGATAATCTCCCTGACTCATGATCCTTAATTTTATCACATCTGAAAACCTATTTTTCCATGTAAGATGATGTGTCCACGGGTTCCAGGGATTAGGGTGTGGGCATCTTTGGAGGGGAGAGGAGGGAAATTAGTCTGCCTATCACTGGTTTATCTTATGGTTCTGATGGAAGCTCCAAGATTTCTCCTAAATTAGTATCTTCATTAAAATTATATATTTTCACAATATAGAGGGAAGAGAGGTTTCTCCTAGTCATACCCCTGTGAGAGACAGAGAGCTTCTTATTCCTAGAAGCCTCAGAAATAACTTCTTTACTCTGACTGGCTGATGGGCTCAGCTTTGAATTTATCATCTTGATTAGGGAGATAGGCTGCTCTACTAAAGGGACTTAGGATCCACTTCCTCAGCTTTTTAATTGAGGATTAGTAGCAAAATGTGAGACTCGTTACCAAAATAAGGAAGAATGCATTCTGAGCAAAAACAAAAACAACCAAGAAATGTTGTCCAAAATACTTCCCTTCACACCTTCGAAGTAAATTAATCCAAGACAATGACCATATCTAAATGGTGAGTTATTCCCTTCTCATAGTCACATGATTTGATTTTCAGTATAGCCAAAGTCATAGCCTACACATGTACCATTGGATTAGATGTTATTGTTTTGACAAATAAATTCCTCAATCATGTTATAGAAAGTGTCTTTTAAAGTCAGATTATGATATTGGCAATAGAATAGAAATAGATTAAGATCATTAATTTTCTGAATTAATTCCATCTTAATCCTGAATAAGGATAAGAAATACAGTGCCATAATGGAAATCCTAAAAAGGATTTTTAATTTTAGTCATTCATTTAGGCTAATCTCAGCAAATCAGTGTTCTAGATGACCCCTTCTCCAAAAACACACATAACTTAGGGTCCATGTGGTTTGATAAGATAGAGGTATTGATTCATTTGCCTTTAGAGTATAAAAGTGTGCTGGGTATCTGTATATTTTATCACCAGATTAAATCCCAGAAATGAATTCTCAGTGCCAAATATCATAAAGACTGTGTGAAGAGGATTATTATACTAAACTATATCCTATGACCCCCATTTCTCTCTTACTCCCTGATCTTTTGGTTTCCTTTTTTTTTTTTTTTTTTTTTCCTTGTTAAGGAGGCTGGGTGGTAAGTGGGCCTCACATTTCTGAGATGAAAAATGAGGAGGTGCTGTGTTTCCCAAGTGAAAATGACCATGCTGTGAATTAGAAAATATTGGAGCTGTTTCCAAGAAAAAATACTAAAATCAAGCTGGAGTCATCTCTCTAAGAAAAAAGAAGTCACACTGGGAAAGCGAGGACAAGCAACTTCTCCAATTGCTTGGGGAAGCCAGTGTGAAACCCAGTGGGTATCTAAGATGATGAGAATTTGGTGATCTTTTTCAAAGTGTATTGGTTGGTGGGCAGATGTCCTGGAAGACTCAGGGCATAGGAGTCAGGGACCATAGCGAAGAGTAACTTAATCACTATTCTGTGTTAGACTGAGCAGTGTCCATTTATGTGGATTTGAACAACATGGACCATTTTTTTCAACCATTGGATTCCTACCCTCCCACTCTCTGTGGATATTCTTTTATTGAAAAGAGAACAGAGGACTTTATCACTCCCTCAGGAAGAGGTTACAACTCTTCCCTCATACTGTGCTTCCTAAACCAGTTCTTTCCATTGTTTTTGGCAGAGAGCATGCTTGAACTCATTTTGTGCATCTAACAAAAGCTAAAAATGACTCCTAAGGAAAAAAGAGCATGAGCACAAAAGTCGATCATTTTTCATGAAGTTTCAGGATATTCATGAACTCCCTGAAATTTGTTAGCAGGGACCTCCAAGGAAGACTCAATAGACCCAGTTAAGGATCCTTGTTCTAGATCCTAAACCTGAATCCCCAGAGACCTCATCTTCAGCCAAGGGAAGCTTGAAGTATTTTGAGAAATGTGGTGAGGGTGGAAAGAAGCAAAGAGTTTCATTCCATTCTAAAAGATCCAGCCATCCAAGCTACTTTTGGAGGTTTTGATCTGGAAATCACAGGTACTACTTATTTTACCTTTTTTCAAGGCAAGAAGGGATGGCCATGACTAATGATCTAGAGATACTCTTATCTAGTTCTAGTGTTATAGGATTTTACCTGTTGATGATATTTATCCTGTATTTTTGTGCTTTTCCCCACTTCTTTTATCTAGATATTCACATTTTCTCCACTCAGAAACTAGTGACTGTGAGAGGGTAGCAAGAAAACATGGGGAAGAGATAGAAATAATGATTAGACAGTGTAATACAGTGGGGAATGGGGGAACCTGCAGCTCAACATCCCCTTAAAATGCAGCACTTTTACCAGAGCGGCATTAATCATCCTCTGTGGCCAAGTTCATTCCTTTGTAAATCCCTTGTTCAGCAAAAAAACATTGGCATGTGTAGTATTCTAAGTCCTAGGCTAGATCTGTGAGAAGTGTAAAGACGAATGACATATAAACCTTCTCAAAGGAGTTTGGGGTCCTGCCATAAAGATAAGACGTACAAAGAAAGCTTAAAGCAGTTTCCTGAGAGGTCGCCACTGTTCACCCTTCCTAAATTTCCTGCTCTGTGTGTGTGTGTGTGTGTGTGTGTGTGTTTACTTCATTTCATGTCCAAGGGACTGGAGAAGTTTCTCCCCCAGCACATCCTCATTACATGGGCGATAGTATTTATCACAATATTTTATAAGTATCTACATATGCCTCTCTCCCAACAGATCAGGAATCCCTTGAGGACAGAGGCTGTGCCTTATTAAACCTCACATCTATATTTTCTGGGAGCTAACAGGGTACCTGGGACATGGTAAATGCTTTAAAATTCGTTGAATAAAGCATCGAATCCCTTCTAGAGAAGAGAGCCCAGAGATGAAATAAGACTTCCTACAAAAAGAGGACCCTATGTTATGTCAGAAATAGTGGTCTGGCATTAGTCGTTATATTTCTGGACCTCAGTGTCCTGCCTGTCCTGACACAGGTTTGGATTAGGTGATTCTTCCAGACGAAAAATTCTATTTTTAAATAGTGCTGAGAGCAGAGAGGGAAATAAACACCCTGCCCATCTGACCCAGGCTAAATACCTGCCTAGGTTTAATAGTCGAAAATAAATTTCCCAAAGACAGAGTATCAAAAGAGAGAGCCACACACCCTCCCAGCCGCTCAAGGATATTCGCTAGATCCATTGACAAAAGTGACTTCCCACGCTTTGCCCACAGAGGGCATCCCTGCTCATTGATATGTAGACCAGGCTAACACAGCTGCTGCTGGAAGCCTCCTCCGACCGCTTTTTTTTTTTTTTTTTTTTTTTTTCCTTCTCCGGCATCTCTCTGCCCCCACCCCCTTTCCACCCGTTTCCAGTGGAATCTTTGCCTGATCCAGTTCGTTTCCCTCCGGTCTCCACATTTTCCCTTCCAGCCCTCTACTCCTCCGGATCAATGGATAGTACAGCTCCAACTTCCAGCTCATACACCGCTGGCGGACACCCCAGTAACAAGTGAGAGCGCTTCACCCCGAAGCAGCCCAACGACCTCCCCCCGCCTCCCCGGGCCTATCCTCCCTCAGTCCCCTCGGCTCTTGGAGGAAAAAAAGAAAGAAAAAAAAAAAAAGAAAGAAAGAAACAAAACCGAACAGCATCCTCAGCTTTTGCACACGGCTTTTTCTCTTCAACTTTACCCAGCCAAGGACAGGGAACCAGCTTCCACTCTTTGATGCACAGCCCAGCCACAGGATTGCTTTCCGTCTCCTCTTGGTCCCTCCTGGATATTCTGTTTATTGATGATTCGCAGGCTCCGCGGTGGAGAGCTCTCTTCCCTCCTCTTGCTCCCTGCTTCCCTGAGTTAGTTTTCTGAGATTTTACTGGGGCTCAGGATTTCTTGGACCGAATGGAACTTTTTGCTGCCGCTTTTTGCTGCTGATTCTGTCAGTGGACGAGAAAAAAGGCTTCGGAGGCAGAAGAGGCGCAGGGGAGGTGGAGAAAGAGGTGGAGGAAGAGGACGAGGAGGAGGAGGAGGAGGAAGCTGAAGGGGCTCGGCGCGTGTGTGTGCATGTGTGCATGCGTGTGTGAGTGCATGTCTGTGAGTGCTGCCGCTGCCCAGGACCCCCGGCCCCGAAGGTGTTGGCTGAAATATGGAGAATAGTCTTGGATGTGTTTGGGTACCCAAGCTGGCTTTTGTACTCTTCGGAGCTACCCTGCTCAGCGCACATCTCCAAGTCACCGGTAAGAGGTTCTTTCCTTTCTTCTCATCGCCCGCCCCCTAACCCCCTTTCCTTCTCTTTCTTATTTCCTTTGGTGAGTAGTAGAATTGGGGGAGAGGGAGAAAGAGCAAGATGTTCTACGCTTGCTTGCCCTGTCCCCCATTTCCTCCTTGATGATAAAATATGGGAAGACTTTTCCCCCCCCCAGGGGGGCGGAGGATGTTGGAGGCTGGGGAAAGGGACACCCTTCCCTTTTTAGCAAATCTGGTGCTTCCTGCACCTTGCTTTTGCAAATACTTGCGTTGGCTTTGAGAGCTGACGGGCTGGAGCAGGGAGGCGGCAGGTGATGGGGATGTCGTTGAAAGGAATTGGGTTGGATCCTTAGAGCCTCGGAAAGCTACCAAAGAGAGGAATTGGAGGAGGTCATGGAGGGGGCTTTGAGGGAGTCTGTGCGGAATGCAGATGGTGGGGCTGTCGTTTGTGATTGTATGCACCTCTGGTTTGGCTTTTTAATCTTGCTGTTTGAGAAATCCAGAAAGGGACCGCTAATGTGTTTTGGTACTTCAGAGGAGGGGATGGTGGTGCGAAAGAGGTGCAGAGTTACCAGGAGGAAGGAGGCGTGTTTTATTTTATGGTATTTTTTAACGATGAATGCAGTTCTTAAGCTAAGTCTTCAAATATCTCCAGGACACTTCCAAACTCCAGATGATTGATATTCTGGAGAACCAGCCCCACCGGCCCTGACACTTGGCAAGCCGCGGTTCCTAATTAAAAATGGCAAAACTGTCGGGGCACTGGATTGGATTACAGCAGGAAAAAGAGGGATCTGAGGGCTGCTGAAGGCTGCTGCAGTCTCTGAATATTGAGCTGGAGGTTTCGATGGACCAAAGAATTAAAAAAAAATAAAAAGCAAAATGTATCATTATAATGTCCACTGTTTTGCCGGCCTCACCACAAGTGTGGATGGACATTGGGGTACAGGGAGCGGCCCGGCGGGAAAGGGAGGGGGGCGGGGAGCAGCCGGCTGAGCATTCAGATCCCTTCGGAAACGACCTTTCCCTAAATCCCCAAGAAAAGGACCCACCGGCTGGGGCCAGGCATTGGATGGGAGCGCCCCAACCTGAGCCAGGAATGAATGTAAATCATGACCAAGCCCCCAACCTCTGGGAACTCAAAGCTCCAGCTCTCTTGTTCCTGTTAAGTGCTGCACGGCCCAGGGTTGCAAACACCAGCAGAGTATGAGCCTCTCTGGTTACTAAGGATTCAGAGGTCTCGGAGCTAGCACGAGGCTCCTCAAATCCTGACACAGGAGCAGAAATCTTCGCATCCATACAAACCCGACTCCTCACCTCTCTGTGGCCAGACAGAGCGAGCGAGCACGAGCCAGGGAGAGGAGTGTGTGCGTGTGTGTGTGCGCGCGCATATGGGTGCACGCGCACAAGCATTGGGGCTCAGCAGCCTGTGCTCTCTCCCTCCCTCCCTCTCAGGCCGGTCTCCTCCTCCCAGGCTCTTCTCCTGGAGCTTTGTCCTCAGCGAACACTCCCTGCGGATGGTGGGCGGGGCATGGGGCTATCCCCGCAGGAAGAAATAGGTGTCTTTTTAGAAATTTCCTCTTGCTCCTGCAGACACTAGATGCTGTGGTGAGGATCACTTTCCTTCTGCACAGAAGACTGACTTTCGCTCTTGTGCAGTTTGGGAGACTGCCAAAGAGAGAGGGGAAGTTCAGAGGGGCATCCTCACTGGGTAGAAAGTCTACAGGGCCCAGCCTGAAGTGGGTCCGATGAAAATATTACATTAAACAAGGAAAGTGTGCAAAAATTGACAGTGACTTTTGGTTTGTTTGTTTGTTTGTTTTTTAGTTACACTAAAATATTTTAAAGTCCTTTCCAAATGTCTTTGGTGAAGTGTGGGGATAAATGAGGGGAGATGGATTTATTTATGTTTTACCAATATCTACATTAAATACCTCCCTTCCCACTTATTTAACTTTCCTGTCTAGAGAGCTAGGACCATATACTGTTTTATTTTAATTAACTCCTCAATGGCCAAGTCTGTGATTGCAAGACAGACAAAAATATACAAGGGATATGCCTGTGGATAGGCTTATGGATCTAAATCTTTAAGCTTATTTCTATTTCTAAATTCGTTTCTGTTAATTGCAAATGTGATTTTCTTTGCAGTCCCAGGAAAGTGGATGGTGCAGTTTCAAGATACTGCTAATTCAACTTACTCTGATCTTTGCCCCTTAATCTGTTCCTCCTCTTTCAATAGCAATTTCCCCTCTTCAGGGACATGGCAGAGAACTGATGGTGAAGAAAGCACAGTTCACTCCATGAAAGGACCAGTAGGAGGTGCCCTTAATAAGGCCAAGTGTCTAGTTTACTGGCAGTGAAATTCCCATTCAGCAGGATGTTTTTAAAGACTTTGTTGATTGGGTGACAAAGGATTATGGAGACTAGCACAATAGCACTGGGTATTTTCTGCTTTTTAGATAAAAGTCTGGAGCTGCTGTAGATTTTTGTGAAGTTGTTATGACATAACAAAAGGTGTCCCTGAACAGTGTGGGCATAGGATATGGACTTGATGCTGGAGGAGGAGGCTGATGGCTTTTTAGTTGGCTTTTTCAAGGTACCATCTACTCTGTTTGACTCGAGCCACAAGCAAAGCACTAAGTCCTGGGATCTCAGACGAGCTGAAAATTTTACATGCTAGATGTTAATGAATGAAGTAGCATGTTAATAGCAATAACATACATGTTAATTTTAATTAATTTTCATACATATATTTGGGTTACTTTCTATTGAAAGATAATCAATGTGAGTTTATGTCGTTGGGACGTGGTGAAATGCAGCTTGCTACCTCCCCTCTCTTCTCTCTCTCATAAACCCCCCCAGCCCCAACCCAAGGCAACTCTGATGCCCCCATCTGGGTTTTTCTGTTGAGCATGGCAAGACCTGAGGGCATCCAGGCAGCCTGGATGTCCACTCCTCTGTGTGTGCTGCAGTATAAATCACTGGGGACCTGTCACAGCATCCATTTCCCACACAGCAGCCGTTGCCCTCTGAGTTATGAAGCATGTGAAACAGCCACCACATGTGTTATATGTGAATATATTAGGCTTAGTGCATTTGCTTTAATGCTCTTAAGAGCTGGGCTGGCTTGAGCTGCTGATAGGCTTTTTTTTTTTTTTTTTCCTGGGGCGAGATTTATAACTTCCCAGTGTGTATGACTTACGTTTATTCTCTGGCAAGTTAACCTCTCAGCAAACTTCCCTATTGTTTTCCTTGAAGTGGAAGAGCTTTAATCCTGCCCAAATTCCTGAATGAAGCCTGCTGGAAGTTTCTTCCAGAGTACGAGGAATTTACAGGAATGTATGATTTTCTCAGCCAATGGCAAGCTCGACAAGGGATTTGAGGAGGTGATTTTTGGATGGAAGGAGATATTTTTACTTATGTCTAGAGAAGGAAAAGGATGATACTTCATTTTCCAAGGGAATCTCAGCCTTCTAGTTATCCTGATAAACATCTTTTATGAGAGGAAATATTTATTCTTCTCTGGCTTACATTTCTTCTTTCATTCATCCAATCACTGAAATTCACTGAAATGCCTGTGATTTGCTCATAGATTGTTTCCTGCTGTGTATAGTGGGGCCCATCTAATACTATCATTCGCCTTTGGAAACAGCTCTAATTTAAATCTTGACCTCCCAACGTGAACACTTTTTATCTTTAGGTGATGCTGCCTGTATGCATGTAGTGCTCAGTTTCTGAACAGAATATTTCTTTCCATGGAAGACTGGGCCCCAAGAGTACATTTTAAAGCAAATATTCTTGCTATTTTTTTGTAACATTTGTCATCTTAAATTTTGCTTGTGAATTTTTCTTCCTCACACTTCTACCAGGCAAAGTAATTACACTAGGAAAGAATGCATTTGTTTCCGGTATTTTTGTGTATTGAAACCCAATCATATGGTGGTCTAGTGGTTAGGAACTGGCACTTTTACACCTGTGGTCCAGGTTCAATCCTCCGGTCTGGGAACCGAGATCCCACATGAAGGCACTGCACATAGTGGCCAAAACCCCCCACAAAAACAAAAACAAAAACTCCAATCATAAACACACAAGGAAGTAAGGATTTCTACCTTCTATGCCACCTTCCCAAATGTATAACTTGGGGGTGAATTGAGATAATGGTAATTATATAAATATACTTTGGGAAACCATAGTGATTTCTCTAGTGAGTGAGCTTTCCCTATCTGGTTAGAGATCTTCCCACCATTCCATAGATATGGTCTATGGAAGTTCAGAAGCTTGCACCAAGTGAGAAACACATTGCTCTATTTTGATGTTTGTTAGGCAGCTCCCAGTTCATATGATAATTGCTGATGGAGTAATCTACCTCAGATGATAATCTCCTAGTTGGACTGTAGATGTAAATTTTGAGAAACCTTTCCTTTGCCTGAGTAAAGACAATAATGACATAAGCCTGCCAAGGATTATTTGAGTAAGTAACTAAAGATAAAGATGCCACTTGGTTTGGGACATCCTGTAATGACAATTCCTAAAGTGGAGTGATAAATACTATGCACATTTAAAATTCACAAAATGTAAACAGGGAATTTTCTTTTTCCTCCTCTGTTTCTTTATTTTGATGCTCTAGGGGAGGACTGAAGAATTTAAAGAATTGTCACAACAGTTATACTTTCATGAATCGTAGCCTGGGATCTCACTAACTCTTGATTGAAACACACCAAGCTAAATAGCAACACGATGTCCAATGAATTATTCTCCAGCCTGCCAGTGGGCTGCTTGTGTCTCTCCAGCCTGTATCTCCAGAATCTCAGCTCTAACCTGTAAACTTTATAGCATCCACATCCCCTCCCTTGAAGACAACTCAGGAAAGCCTTTCTCACTGGAATCCAGGGTCTTGATCCATGTAGTCTGTTTAACATGCTGTATTACACTTTGCAAAGTCATGGGGATTTGCCTCAAAAACACATTTTTAAGTTTTCATGAGTGTTTCTTTTGTGGAAAGTTAAACTAGACTCTAAAGACAGCTAAGTAGTACTTTTACTGTAGGATAATAAAAGTGGCCTCTTGGCCAGTATCTTTGAAGTTTCAGAGCTCATGGCTCATTAAGGACAGGCAGGTGTGAGAACTAGGGGGAGAATAAATTACGCCAGCCTTAGCATGATCCTTTTTTCAGGAGGGTGTTATCTATTTGGAACAATAGAAATTTAATTTTCTTCCAAGTTACTGCTTTTCAGAGATCAAAGCACTTCTTAATGGTGTTACAAAATCAGTAGCATGGCACTGACCCAAGAGCATTTAAGACATTTTCCTTCAAAACAAAACCTCAAGTAAAGCCAATGTTAAACTTGTCAATAAAAAAGGATGAACAATCCATATTATCCCCCCCATAGGCCAATTTAAAAAGTTCAATTTAAAATTTAGATAAAATGACATGTTAGATATGCCAAATGGGTAACAGCAAAAAAAAAAAAATATAAAATTACATATAAAAATACAAATTATTATACAACCTTTATAATTGTGTCTCACATGTATATTACACCCTCACTTAGTATTCTATGCTTTTGCTTCCTTCCACAGGAGACTGTTATTTCCTTTTACTTCTCTGTTCTAGCACTGTGTTTATACACAGAAATATAGGTCAGCTGATTGATGATCAAAATTACTGTAGTGCTTTAAACTTCTTTGACAAATTTCAGCCTGAAATTTCAACTCAACTGTTAAGTAAATACGTTTTTTTTGGGGGGAGGGGGTTGTTGGTTTAGAAATGCCTGAACTTATCAATGATATGGTTTAGAAATCAATATCAATATTGTGTATGATTGAATAGTCCCTCTTTTCATTGTTGATGGTAATCTGCCATCAACAGTGGGTATACTAGTACATGTTGCTTTTTTATGAATTATTAGAGACAAAATTATTCACAGCTTTCATTTCTTGGGGGAAAAGTTCAACCAGAAAACATACAAGTCATTCTGTATTTCTTGATCATATTTTTAAAATTTATTGCTATGACATAGGTGACCTAGGTGAGGAAGTTTCTCTTCTCTGCTAAATTCTGTAAGCCCAGTACCTATAACCTAGTTCTTATTTTCATAATGTTCTTTAGCTTAATTTCATACATCCAAATTCTCTGACTTCTTGCTCACTTAGTCATTTCCATTTCAAGATGGGAAGTCCCTTTATACCACTCTTGATTATTCTGATGGGACTTCACAGGGGTATGCATTGAAATTTTGGGATTCCGCTCTTGTCCTTTGCTCATCTTTAAGGTTGGTTCTTGTCAGAAGGCTACTCTTGAGCATACCTAGGACAAAAAGATTTCACTGGATTAACTGAATCTTCATGGTGCGATCTAATGAAAATTCTAACTCCTAAGTGTATTGTGACCTGATAAGAAAGCTTATCAATACCAATGTTACTCTGATATCTTAAATGTTCTTAAATCTGCTTTAGAATTTTATAGGACAATAAAGGAATTAAATCATTAATATAAATGTTACTTAATTCCAGTTAATCTTCTTAGTAACTAAAGTTTCTTGTTAAACAGCAATATTTTCTGATTTGACTAATTTTTGAAAGTCTTTAAAAATACTTATCCACTCTTTTAGCTGCCTTTTAAATATGTTAAAAATAATTTAACCTGTCCTAAGAGACCCTAGGCATGACTGTGGCTCAGCTCTTATATTCTCTGATATTATAGGGATGATTTCTGAAGCTATTGCATCATACAGGACTGTTTATTTTCCATCAAATGGCCATGGACTATTGCTTTGTTTTCCTAAGATCTTTCTTCCTGATTTGTAAAATGCATTTTATCTTCTTGTTTTGTCCAGCTGGAAATACTTCCAGCTGCAAGACTTCCTCAAAGCAATTTGTCTCTTTTCTACTTTTGACTTGCTGAGAAATAATGGACTGCATTTTGTTATGATTGTATCTAAAGTACAAGAGGAGCTTCTAAATCAAGATCTAAGTCCCTCACTAGCTAATTGGTTTTAACTAATGGGTCTGTAGCATTTCTGAAATCTGCTATTACTTTAGATGTCATTTTTCTTTATGTAACATAGTTCTTTTGTTAAAGGAGGGTGTGGACTAGGCAACTTCTAGTTATACTGCTAGTTTAACAGATGATTTATTTAAATTATGAGCTATACTATATATATGGTATTTATTATAATTAAAAATAGTAACAGCGATGATCACAATGACAGTAATTATAATGAAACCCATGTGCCCACCCACACTTAATTTTGTGTTAGTCCTTTGCCTTCTGTATCGTTTTGCCACATATGTACGTATCTTTAACATATGATTTTGCTTTGCCTGTATTTGACCATTATAAAATAAATATAAGGTATTGTTCTGATTTTCATTTTTGCTAAATATTAAATATTTGAAATTAATCTCTAAGCATGTGTATTGCTACATTTCAGTCAATTTTTCTGCTGTATAATATCCCATAATATTAATTAACCACATTTTATCCAATCTGCTATTGATAAACTTCTGAGAAGTCACTATTTTGCTAATATCCAATAATGCTGCTATGAACATTCTTGTACATGTCCCATGGAACAGATTTGCCACTATGTCTAGGGTGTATATCTAGGGGTGAAATTGCTATTATAGAAAGGGGATCTTCAGGGAGTTCCCGTCATGGCGCAGTGGTTAACGAATCCGACTAGGAACCATGAGGTTGCGGGTTCGGTCCCTGCCCTTTCTCAGTGGGTTAACGATCCGGCGTTGCCGTGAGCTGTGGTGTAGGTTGCAGATGCGGCTCGGATCCCGCGTTGCTGTGGCTCTGGCGTAGGCCAGTGGCTACAGCTCCGATTCAACCCCTAGCCTGGGAACCTCCATATGCCACGGGAGCGGCCCAAGAAATAGCAACAACAACAACAACAAAAAGACAAAAGACAAAAAAAAAAAAAAAGAAAGGGGATCTTCACTTTTAGGGGACAATGATAAGTTGCAATGAACTGAAACTCCCACCAGGAACATAAAACAATCCCCTTTGTTCCATGTCTCCACTGATACTTGATATTGTCATATGTTTAATTTGTCCTCATCTGCTGGATGTGAATTAACATCTCACCATGTTTTTAATTTGCATTTCCCTGAGTACTAATAAGGTCAAACATTTTTTCTCATAAATTTATTGGCCATTAGTGATTTCAGCAAGATAATTCTATGATTCTGTTTTTCCAACCGAGCAGTGATTTTCTTTGAGGCATCAATTCTATTAGTAGTTATTTTTTTCTTTTTTTTTGCTCCTAAGCAACATTTTCTTTTAGGTATAGATGGGGTTGGTTGTCTAACTTTTAGGAAGTTTTCCTGGTACTGCATCATGATTATTTTAGCCCAGGCTTTGCCTAAACACCTTTCCAGAATTTAAACTTGTTTTAAACTGAAAAAGAGGTCCTTAGCCACTGTAAATTTGTTGATTACCTAGAGCAACCCTGGCCTTGTCAATGTCCTGCTTTATCCTGTTTATTATGTCTATGCAACATATCACTTTGGGGAGTCAGAATGCTGGGGTACGAGGCTTAACTTGAGGAACCTTATAAATCTCCTGAATTTGATGGAACTCAAAGATGACCGAATCAGAGAGTTATAATGGTAGATACCAAGTCTGAATTAAAAATCCTACTCTGGCCATTTGAACTTGGGTATGTTTCCAATACGGTAAAATATATAGGCAGAGGATCATCGCTACATATATGGCTGCAGGTTTCAAACGAATATCCATGCCTACATGAGGGCATTCCCACAGCTCCCACTTTTTGTTTGGGGTTCTAATTGTTTCACCTCATCCCATAGGACAGACTAATGAAGGGCCCTGGATGGCATAAAGCTTTGGCTATGCTAGCAGTGGCTTCTCTGGTGCATTGCCTCTGTGCCGACTCATTAGAGATGTGAGCCAAGACTGAGACATCTAAGCAAACCCCCTGTGCCCAGAGTCCTCAATCTATTGTTCCTGCATCTTTGCTCAGCCTCCTGGGATCCCAGAAGAATATAAATTAGAGAGAAAATCTGCAAAGCTTTCCTTTTCATGTCTAATGTCTGGGCAGAGCTGTTCCCTGCAGGACAATTTCTAGTTATTTTCTCTTCTGGTTTGAGCTATCTCCAGGGATGGTTTGCTCACTGTTTCCCTTGGGAAACTTTTTCAGCAGCATATCTTACTGTTAAAATTTCATTTTACAATTCGTCTGAGATAGTCCTATTCTAAATATTCTCCCCATCACTCCTGTCACCCTGGCCCCCGCTTGCCCTCCTCAGTAGCATTCTATGTCTTCTGTGCTGAAGCATGTTGGATGATTCTAGCCATAAATCATTCTTGTCTCCCCCCTTAGTCCTCACTTAACCAAACTATAAATATTTAGTTCATTTAATCTTTCTCCATACACCTCCAGAAGCTTGATCATGTTTATTTTTTTTACCCAAATTACCTCTAGTTTGTTTATATCTTTATGCTAATCAAGGACCCCACATTAAATGTTCTCCTCTAACTACCTTTTCCCAAGTCATGTAAAAGAAAATACAGATTTAGCACAGTGTTTACTTTATATACAGTCATTCATGGGCACACATTTTGTCTCCCTTAAAATCTGTGTTATCATTTTTCAGGTAAGATGATCAATTCCTAACAAAATCATTGAGGTATTACAAGGATCAAATAAGATCAAGAATTTTGTTTAAGACAATAGTTACACATTTACCATGGGTTACCAAGAATTAAATGAAAGGCTGAAATATCTCTCTGCCCTCCAAAGTTTGATCATCAGGAGGAAGGTGACACGCAGAGAGCTAAATAGGTTACAAGGCAGGACAAAATACTCATTAAAAAGAGAAAAAAAAACCACAAAGTGGGGTAGACTCTGAAAAAATATCAACTATCATGTTTATGCATTATATCATTAATATATTAATGCTAGCCAGATGGGGTGAGAGAGCCAATTCATTCATCCTTGTATCCTTAAATTAACTGACCCCAACAAAACAAAAACAAAACACAGGGAGTGTACACAGCTGTCAATCATGTTTATTCCAAGCTGAGGTATGGTAAAAAATGAGGATATTGAGTTTTATCTGGCAGATCTGGTGGCCTGTTGCTCTAAATACATTCCCAGACCTCTGTGTACTTTCTTCCCTTATTTGGTGACTGTGTGCCAGGCATTGTGCTAAGGCAGTGATAGAACTTTGAGACTAGTGGAATGGAAGTGTTAGTCAAATAAATATGTTAAGAAATCCATAATTTCAAATGAGATAAGGCTTTGAGAAAAAGAGAATATTATAGGAGAGCTTTTCAGACAGTAGCCCAAAGAAGCCTTTCTGGAGAAAGTTGTGGTTGGCACTCCAAGAATAAATTACCTTGGTTAAAGCTGGCATGTTTGGGGATAGCCAGGGATAAAAGGCTAGTTAAGAAAAGTGAATGCAAAGGCCTTGTAGTGGGTGGAAGCCAAATGGCTTGAAAGAAGATGAGCTTATTCAGGGCCAAGGAAACTAAGCATGATCCTGTCTTAGCTGAGGCTAGATAATACCCTTGGATCCTCTCTTGAAAACAGTAGCTACTCATACTAACAAATATTGGTTGAATGAATTGAAATGAGTTTACACAAAGACCATTTTCTAATCTCAGCATCATCATTTAAAAATTTAAGCAAATTACACAGGTGATCTTTGCCCCAATTTCTTTATTAACTATCAGATGTGAATTTATGAACCTTACAGTGGTGTGTGGACATAACTAATGTAACAAGGGGAAAAAAAACACAAATTTTGAGAAGTTTAAAGAACTAGTTACATGCAAATGATTATTAATAAGCATGCAAAACAGGCTCCTTGTACCTTTTCTATGCAAGTAAGATTGGCACAGGGGCGTTTCTTTTTCCTCTGGGCTCCTTTGCCTGATAACTCTTGGTGAATTAAAAATGAAACTGAACCTGAGGTATTATTTTTTAATTTGTTCTGTTATATACATTTTATCTCGGCTACTGTTTCTTAAAAAACAGATGAATGTTCTCTTAGCTTTAACTTACAGATCATTTAGAAGTCATTGAGCTTGCAACCTTTCCTCCATTGCTGCTGAGTTGCAGAGGAGTCACCACATGGTCCTGTGGTTTTTGGTTGTGATGAGAGAGGTGGCACCATCTAAGAGGGAAAACCTGGCATCTAGTGGGCTTGACCTTGACTTCCTCATCTGTAAAATGGAGACTTCCAACTTCTCTCTCTCACCTCTAAATTGAAGATAAACTCACTCCAACCGTTCAATTAAAAAATATCCATTCCAATGCCTGACTCTTAAGTATTTTTAGCATTATCTTAATATGGGCTAGATTTATGCTAGAATAGTCTACAAGTAGAAAATTGCACTGGCATGGACAGGCCATTCTAGAATTTTCCTCAATCTCTTTGAAGTTGATTTTAAAGACTTAGAAATAAAATATGTCAAACTCTAATAGCAATTTTGGAATCAAGCACATGCTTAGTTCACTGGGCCATGGTGTAGCAGGCCATGGTCCACACCTTTACTATTTAGAGGCTAACAGGTGAAGCTAATTTAGATCTGACGCAGCACAATATTGATCAAACTTGACACTGTATGACATACTTCCTGGGACCCCTCATTCAAATTAACCTTCTCCATTAACTTCTCTTTGGTTAATCACATGCATTTCCTGCAGATCCACTGTTTACAGTATCCACTCAGCATGAACACCTGGATGCTAATGCTTGCTCAGTCAATGTTCGGTGCCAGGTATCATTTGTCCTGTGAGTCTTCCCTCTGGTGGAAGACTCTCCCCTTGGCTGGGTATTAATGCCTGGCCATAGCTTGTACCAATTAATTTAGGCCCAGCACAAGCAGTTATCCCACCTCCATGGATTGTTCCAAAGTGCATCCAAAGTGGAGAACCAGTGTCCTAGGACCTTGCTGTTCCAAGGGTGGGTCTATGGACCAGCAGCATTGTCATCTCCTG
Source organism: Phacochoerus africanus (assembly GCF_016906955.1). Lineage (NCBI taxonomy): Eukaryota > Metazoa > Chordata > Mammalia > Artiodactyla > Suidae > Phacochoerus > Phacochoerus africanus. The sequence goes on from NC_062545.1 coordinate 103,938,093, forward strand.
GGAGCTTTTTAGGAAAACAGAAAGTGAGTCCAGACCCAGACTTACTGAATTAGAATCCCATGTGACTGAGAAATTCTGCCTTAGTAGAATGAAAATCCAGTGAGGGAAGTGACCTTGGGCTTGATTTCTTTGTAATAATCTAGTCAACAGGAAAAAGCTCCATCCTTACTCGTTTAGTCTTAGCTTGAAGCTGCTTTGAAGGCCTTTGGCTTTAGGAGCTGGTCTTGCAATGGCAAACTATGCCAGTATTCAAGAGTATCTCAGTTTGTATTTTAGTGGCTAATGTATTTCTTAGAGACCATGACATGTTTCATTTTCATTGAGATTAAAGGCTCTTGAAAATTCTCTTTGGGTGTTCCATCTGCCTTTGCCCTTCTCATTGATGCTTAAGGTAAGTAAGAAAGCACATTTTAAAAGGGTCTGCTGGTTTACATTCTATATTTTCTCCCCCCCAACACCTTTCTTCCTTAAAGATACTCAGACACAGGGAAAAAGGCAGGCAGTTGAAAGGGACACTGGGACCCTGGGTCCTTCCCCACCCTCCCTTCTCTGCCTCTGGGGTCTGATGCTCAAGGCACACACATGGTCAATGTGAGACCCTGATGGTGACCCCTTGCTGAATCTTGCCTTTTGATGGGGAATGGTCTTCAGGGCATGAAACAGACCAAGTGTTCATTTGCCTGGGCCCCTGTGGCAGGGGAGAAGGGGTGTAACTGAGGTTTTTGAAGAAGAGTAAAGCTTTACAGACAGAAAGCTCAGTGAAAGGTTTTGAAGCTTTCCCTCTGCTCTGCCTGGCAGAAGAGCTTTAACAGGTGTGCTGGAAATCAGACTCTACAAGAAGAGACAGTGGGGGCTCAGCTGTGCAGATAGGATCAATCTGAATGAAAATCACTAGTGTTGCTCCTGGTGGGAGAAGTTTTCTGCTTCGCTCATGAACTGTAGGCCCTTTTTAGGTCCTGGTAGAAAATGAGTAGGGCTTTTGTGAAAGGTTATGTAAGGCTGCTTTTTTTTCCCCCAGAGTAAAATTCTATTTATAGAGGGGTGAAAGTGCCTCTCAGGGGAAAAAAAAATCATTTCATAGCCTATAGTTTAGAGAAGATAATTTAATCAATCTTCAAGAAAGAATTAAAGGCAGAGAAGGAGGGAATTCCCATTGTGGCTTAGTGGTAACAAACCTGACTAATATCCGTAAGGATGCAGGTTTGATCCCTGGCCTCGCTCAGCTCAGTGGGTTAAGGATCTAGCACTGCCACAAGCTGTGGTGCAGGTCGCAGACGCGGCTGGGATCTCATCTTGCTGTGGCTGTGGCGTAGGCTGGCAGCTATAGTTCTGATTCCACCCCTAGCCTGGGAACTTGCATATGCCACAGGTTTAAAACCTTAAAAACAAACAAACAAACAAAAGTCAGCAAGAATAAACTTGCAGGCAGAGGGAATGGGGCATACAGAGAGAAATAGTTGTGCCAGAGCAGGATGGCTCTGTCCTGTTGCTGCAGCAATTAGGGGGCAACAAGTTCTTCAAGTTTACCTGGGACCAAGAGGTTCCTAGGAAGCAGGATGTTCATTGTTAACAGTGGGAAAGCCCCAGGCAAATGGGAATGGCTGGTCACCCTAAATTAGGTACCTGGGGTGGGGATGGGATTGGGAGAATTTCTGAAGGGTTTTTAGCAGTGTAGGTGGCATTTTAGACAATGTGCTGATAGGCAGATGGAATAATTTGGGGGAGGCAGCAAGACAATTAGAGAAGATGGGTACCTATTTGATGGTTTACAAATAACTTGTACCTTGACCATCTTATCTAGGTCTTAAAAGTCTTGACCCCCCTAAAATATGCCATCTAAAAATGAATGTTTTATTTGTTTGTTTGTTTTATTTGTTTTGCTAACTACCTGGTCCTCAAACTGTCAGAAACAGCTTAATTTTAATATCAGGATATATACTGAACTTGATAGGATAATTTTTTTTTTTTGGAGAAGCATGTTTAATACTTGTGTTTCATGTTTAATCGTGCTGGATGTATAATAATGATTTAGTAAATACTCATGAAATGATTCCCATATAAGAGTTATTAAGTTTGCGTAGAATCTGGTTGCTTTTTTTTTTTTTTTTTTTTTTTTGGTCATGGCCAAGGCATGTGGAAGTTTCCAGGACAGGGATCAAATGAGCACAGCAGTGACATGAGCCTCAGCAGAGACAACACCAGATCCTTAACTCACTAGACCACAAAAAAACTCCAGAATCTGGTTACTCTATGCACAAGCCATACAATGTTCAGTTAAGGATATTTTACATTTAAAGACTAAGCTTTTTACAGAGAAGTTTGTTTTATTCTCCTCTTCCTTCTCTACTTCTCTTTGCTTGATTCTTTTCTTTATGTGGCACTGCTACTAATTTTATTGGCAACATCCCAGACAGAGTTCTAGGGAAAAAAATTCAAAATTAAGGAAATCCTGCAAATACTCAAATGCAAATATGTGAAGTCTATAGGATTTGCCATTCTCTTTAAGCCTTGTTACTAATGCATCTAGGGCATTTGTCAACTCATAGGTATGAAAATGGAACAAGATAAAAGAGGTGAATAATTACTTCCTACAGAGTAATCCCAGGGATAGATTTTATGTTTTCCTTAGGAGAATGTTCCTAAGCACTGGGTTGAGTCAAGGAGTTAAAATGCTATTTTTGTAGAAGTCAGTGCAAACCAAGACAATTCAATGGAGGCCAGAGGAGCACCCAGAATGAAAATATAAATACTTTTTGTGTTTTAACACATCAGTCAAGCAGGAAAGGACCTCCACAGTTGTTTGAGATGAATACTTCATTGTGCTGATGATGAAGCAGGGTCCCAGAGAAGTTAACTGAGACCCACACCACAATTCTAAGAACAAGCACCATGAAATAGTTGTGCACACACAAGATTAAATCTTGGCTCTGTGACCCTTATTATAATTCAAGGTCCTCCTCCCTAAAACTAGGAAAACCATTGCTGGGTTAATGAAAACAGGAGAATCACACTAAGGGATTATCACAGTCCTTGGAATGTGGTAAGCGCCAAGCTATTTCTGGTTTTATCCTTTCACTCAACAATGCTAATTGAGATCATGCTTGGTGTTTTGTATTTGTTGGTCTTATGGTGGATGTCAAAAGCATCTAAGATACTACCACTGTTCTCCTAGAGTTAATAGAATGTTTGAGGGGATAAGACCAAGACCTAGGCCACTGAAACATGAAAACAAAATATAAGCAAAGCCACAAGACAATGTATTATTAAAAACCAAAAGAAAAAAAGAATGTATACATGTATGAGTAAATGTGTCACCATGCTGTACAGTAGAAAAAAAATGTATTGGGGAAATAACAATTTAAAAAATAAAAAACAAATGATTGAGAAGTACAGATAGAGGAGGAGAAGAGAGAGGAATGCTGTCAGAAAGTCTTCATGAAAAGAGAGGGATTGAGTCTGGTGGGCAAGGTGTTTGGGAGGAGCAAGGACTCCTGTATGCATACTTCTTTATGTGTCCAGCTCTGGAAGACAAGAGGAAAAATGATGAACTCTTTACAGCAAAGAGTCAGCCACTCACTTACCACAGGTATAGGTTCCATCACCAGTCATGGCTCCCTTGTTCACCAACCTCTTCCCAAGCTGATCTGAGACAGCCAAGGAGAAAAGGGATAGAGAAGTGACAAGGTCACCTGAGAAGTAACTTTGGCACGATAAATAATGTAATTTTTAAATGAAGAGGTTTTTTCAGTAAGCCTTATCCTAATACTTTTAGGAAGGTCTCAAAAGGACATCTTGCATGGGGATGGACAAATGTCACCATGCACATTTTCAACTCTGAGATCTAGTAGCTGAGTATGCCAGTTTAGATCCCTGCACCACTGGAATAAGTCTGTGCTGGAAATCAATGTTTCCATTTTTTTTTCCTTTTAGCACAGCTTCAAAATGTATAGACAACTTTGGTTCAGGATTCCAAAATCCTTAATTATAAATGCATGAAGGGTATTAGCCCATAAAAGATTTTTTTTGTACATTTTGCAGCCAAAAGGCAGGTAGCCTAGCATAGAATTTTTCAACTTAAATAGCTCTCCCTTTGCCCTTTCTCCCCAAGTACTCAGTCATGAAAGTTTATAATAATTAATAATTGATAAGTGATGCTAGTGATGATGTTGCTTTATGTTTATCTGATACTTTATATTTTCTGATGGCTTTTTCATCCACTATCTACATTCATTTCCCAATATATCTAAAAGTGGGCAGAAGAGCTCATCTGTCTTACATGTTTTATGAGTCAGGTTATGAAGATTGGTGGTCTATTATTTGTTTAAGATTGCATGGAAGTTACTGGCTCTATAATAAAAAACCCAAATCTTCTGACTTTTAATCTATTTATTCACTAGTTGTATCTGACATCTTCCAAAAGCAAGGGCAAAAAAAAAACCAAACAAAACATACAACCAACCAAAATCAAGAGAATCCCTCCTTTTTTGTTTTCCAAAAGTGCATGTATGTAAAAAATGTTAGTAGCACCCAAGTCTTATTTTCTAAAAGCATTCTCCAGTGAAAGGACAAGGGTCCTTTGGAGAAATAACTGATTCTAAGACTTAAGCTGGAAATAAGTAAGATAAACCTGGAGCATCTTATAAGTCAACAGAGTAAGGAAATTGTTTTTAAAAATGGATAAACCCAATCCATCCCTGTATTGCTATGAACTTCCCTCTGAGCACTGCTTTTGCAGTGTCCCATAGATTTTGAGTGGTTGTATCTTCATTATCATTTGTCTCAAGGTATTTTTTAATTTCCTTCTTGATTTCCTCATTGACCCATTGGTTTTTTTAGTAGCATGTTGTTTAGTCTCCATGTAGTAGTTTTTTTTTTTTTTCCTCATCTCTTTTCCTGTGGTTGATTTCTAGTATACATGTATGTGTAACTGGGTCCCCATGCTGTACAGTGGAAAAAAAAATGTGTTGGGGGAAATAACAATAAAATAAGTAAATAAATCCTGAAAAGAAAATGAATAAACCCCAGTGACAGAGTGTACCAAAGGGACACAGAAACTAATTGAAACCTCTCCATGGCCAAAGCCAGAGCAATCTGAACAACACAATAGATCAGGAAATTTTGCATCATAACCCAAAATATGAAATAAATATCCATGAGTTCATACTGCTATAAATAAACTGATGAATAAATAAATAAATGGAAGAGAGGAGATAAATCTCTCATGCAGAAGAAGTCTAAATACTTGATATAGACCCACCCTCAAGGAGGTAGAGAATACCCCCCACTGTAGCCCCCACAGTGTGGGCTGTTCACAGTGACTTCTCTCCAAAGAGTACAGGATGCAAGGGAGAAGTGGAGAGTAACTTATGGAGAGGGGAGTGGGAACCTGATGAAGCACTACCTTAACCAGATAATCCAGGTCTTCATCAACAGTAACAAACCATATTGATAACATGGTAGGATCTGATGAGAGGGACACTTTACCTCTGTTAACTTACTTACCCAAACCCATAACCCCAGTCTAAACATGAAAAAACAGATTTCAACTGAGGAACATTCTATAGCCTACCTAACCAGTAATTCTCAAACCACAAAGGTCATCAAAAGTGAGGACAGTCTGAGCAAATGTTGATGCCAAGAAAAGCCTATGAAGACAAGATGATGGAATATAACATGCTGTCCAGTGTGGGATCCTTGAACAGAAAAAGGACTTTAGAATGGACATACATGTGTATGTATGGGCAATTCACTGGTGTATGCCTGAAACAAGCACAACATTGTAGAAGTCACCTAAACTTCAATACAATTTATTAAACAAACATACAAAAAACCCTGAAGGAATCTTAATAAAACACAGACTTTAGTTAATATGAATAATGTATTAGTATTAATTCATTAATTTTAATAAACATGCCATAGTAATATGTTATTAATGATAGGGAAACAGCGTGAGGTATATAGGAACTTTCTGTAATATCTTCACAATTTTTCTATAAATCTGAAACTACTATAAAATTTTAAAAATTATATTAAAAAATACTATTGTTAAGAGTTAGCACAACCAGAAGAGTACTGGATCTCAGTTATCTCATGTCTTCCTCTTTAAAACAAGGATGATAATTTAACTCTCATATGTTTATTCTGAGAATTATAGATGATGATTTGCCAACTTTTAATACCCCTGCATTTTTCTCAAAGTGTGGCTTTATCAGTACCACTTGTGTGTGTGTGTGTTTTATATGACATATAATTTACAATATTGTGTTAGTTTCAATTGTACTACATACTGATTCAGCTATATATACACATATATTTTTTCAGATTCTTTTCTATTTTAGATTATCAAAAGATATTGAGTATAGTTTCCTGTGCAATACAGTAGGTCCCTGTTGTTTACCTATTTTATTTATAGTAGTGTGTGGGGTATGTCTACATATATATATATATTTTTTTCTTTTGTTTTTATAGGGCCACACCCATAGCATATGAAGGTTCCCAGGCTAGGGGTCTAATCAGAGCTGTAGCTGCCTGCCTATGCCACAGTCACAGCAATGCCAGATCCAAGCCATGTCTGCCACCTACACCATAGCTCACAGCAATGCCGATCCTCAACCCATCAGTGAGGCCAGGGATTGAACCCGCAACCTCATGGTTCATAGTTGGATTCGTCTGCTGTGCCACAACGGGAACTCCAGTAGTGTGTATGTATTAATCCCAAACTCCTAATTTATCCCACCCCACTTGGTAACCACAAGTTTCTTTTCTATGTCTGTGAGTATATTTCTTTTTGGTAAACAAATTCATTTGTATCACTTTTTAGATTTCACATGTAAGTGACATAATATTTGTCTTCCTCTGACTTATTTCACTTAGCACAATGCCCTCCATGTTGTTGTCAATGGCAAAATTTGATTTTTTTAATAAGTACCATATATATATATATATGTTTATTCAGCATATTCCACTAAATCAGAGTACTGGACACACCAGGAGGACTAAGAAACAGCTTTTCATCATGCTCTCTAAGTAATTCTTATGCACACTTAACTTTGAAGCCCACTGTACTTTGTTGTACATCATCTCTAAAAATGAATCCTAGCAACTCTGTATATATTGAGCCAGTCTTTGAGCTCAGAGTATGACATTGGGTCTGGTGAACTTGAGTTTAGATTCCAGCCCTAGAAGTTTCTAAATGGGAGAAGATGCTCTATTTTGCTGTGCCTTAGTTTCCTTATCTTTAAAGTTGGAGAATAGCTAATTCAGAGAGTATTTATAACATTATTTGAGAAAATACATGTAAATTGTTTAGCATCCTTGACATGCACTAAGCACTAAATACAAGGTAACTAGCAAGACTATACCTGTATTATATTAGTCTGGATTAAATAAATGAATATGCACATAGCCTAATTTATTCCTCATTGTCATAATGCTCCCCACTCTCTAAAACAGGACTTCTTCCTCCTGCAATGCCTTCTTTGCATATTACTAGGAGTCCCAGGAGATGTGTCATCACCACCCTGGCCTGTTGAGCACTGCCATGTATCTGGCAGTCTGGAAGCCTGTTTGACTTCTCCTGTAGCTTCCATCTTCTACCAGGTGTCTGTCTCCTCTGGAGATGGCTGTAGCTGCTTTGTGCAAGGCCATCCAAGCTCTAGAAGCTTTTCAGTTCCCGAGCATTCTGTGCAGTGACAGAATGTCTCCATTCTTCCTCTCTGTTAAACTATCAAACTGTCTGTGTCCCTTGTTTAGCAAAACCCTTTAAGACAATAATTGTTTTCACCAAGGTCTGTAACTTTTCTCTCCATATGACTCAGATTTAGCTGACATGAGGGCCAATGTCCCATGTCCTATCTCCCTGTTGATTTAGCCTTTCTGTCTACAGTTCACCAATGGAACTTCTTTAAGTTGCTTTTAAATCTCCCCTGTATAAATGAGCTATGGCAAAGAAATGACTGTATTTTTGGATACACATACCATAGTTAGTCTCATTGAGGCTGAGGCATACATACATAAAGTACAAAAATGTAGAATAAGAATGACAGCCAATATTTATGAGACTCTGTGGTTTAAAGTGATATAGCAGGTATTGGGTATGAAATATTTATTATCCATCTAGGTCTTTATCTAATAATGGGGTATTTTCCATTCTAATCAGCAATACACCAGCCAGAAGACTCTCTTTTCCACAGTCCTTTGCAGCTAAGAGTGTCATGTGACATGGTTCTAGCAAATGGTGTGAAATCAGGTGACTCACTGGAATTCCAGAAGTTTACTCTCCTGACCTAAGAATCACCCCCTTCCTCCATGTTGCTTTCTACTTTCTGTCTGAACAGCAGCATTGAGGACTCAAGGTGGAATAGCCATCTTGCATTATTTCACTTGTCAAGGACAATGAAAGGAAATGCGAAGAAACTTGAGTCTACGATGGCTTCCTTGAGCAGCAATACCTTCTTGGGTCTGCTCCTTTTAAGACTTGTTAATGTGACAAATTAAAGCTGTATTTGGTTTTAAACCCTGGTAATGGGGTTTCTGTCACTTGCAGTCACACTCAGTCCTAACTGTTGTATTCCCATATTAAATTATTTACTCTCACAGTAGAGCAATGAGGGAAGACCTAATATTATGACCTTTGGCACGTGGAAAAAGTGAAATGTCAATATGTTAGCAAATTTTGGGATGGATCCATGCTCATAAATTGCAGACCCATGATTGATATACTGGCTTTAAAATACAGGTTCTTGAATTCATGCCGTGATTCTTAGATAAATAGTACTTGTTATTATTATTATGTTGCTATTTTTATAATATTCATCTCTCCCTTCCCAATGGAAGGGAGCTGTTTCCTATGAGCCATTTATTATTTAGACACTTCCAGATTGAGTGTCTAAATAAAAACTTAATTTTCTGTTAATCGTTTTCAAATGTCACAGTTTTCACTAACAAGTTATAAGACAGCTTCATGCACTTTAATTTCCTTTGAAAAGAAATCCACTGCCACCTTTATAAAAGACTAACATTCAAACTACAGCTTTGGAATTCTAATGTTCTACCTTAACAATCAGGCTAAGCTCGGCAATTCATGTGTGTGTTGTAATTTCTGTACCATTGTCATGTAGAGGGATTTCACATAGTTTTAATATATCGTGTAAATTAGGCCAACAAAGTGCTGTGCTATGTCTTCATTAAAATAGCAGATGGTGATAATGCAACCATGTAGCATGGTCTTGCAGTCTTTGAGTTTTGAACATTCAATACCATCTCCTTACTTGTGCTTAAGTTGGCATTTGTGAGCAGCATATAATCAATTAATCAATAACCCAATTTTCTGTTAAAGAGATAGTGCATCATTTAAAAAAAAAATCAAGGGCCATTGTATGGTTTTATGAATAGAGCCCTGTCAGCAAGGAATCTTGTTTGAAAAACATTGAAAGTCTTTATTCGGGGATGATGATTTTGCTTAACTAAGCCAAAAGTGAAATTGGATACAAATGTTCAGTTCCTGAACCATTTTATTATTTTGCTGCTGCTAGAAAGGAAAGCAGCAATTTGGAATTGCTAGTGAGAGTGCATTGTTTTCACTCATGATTAGATATGGGTAACTGGGTTTATCTATGAACTACATAGTGAAAATAAACTAATCCTAAGGCTTAAAAATTTAAAACTGATGGATTCTGCCCCATTTCTTACAAATGTTAAAGCATATACACAGTTGCTCAATTTGTCTCATGTAAGGTCACGGCAGCACAAAGCAATGCTGCCAGCATGATAGGGCTGACAGCCTGGCCCTCTCAAAATTTTATATCTATTTATACCTTTGTCTTTATTATAATTTCTACCTAAAAAACACATCATTATTGTTAAAATTCCAATATGATGGAAATGTTTGAGTTAGAAAAAGGAAACTTCCCCATAATTCCATGCCTCCAGGGTTAACCACTGTTAATTGGTCTTTTTCCTTTTTCTACCTGCCACAAAATTACTATGAAACTTGGGAAAGTTGTATTTAGTTTTGCATCATATTAAAATATTGAACTCTTGGAGTTCCATTTGTGGCTTAGTGGGTTAAGAACATGACTAGTATCCATGAGGATGCAGGTTTCATACCTGGCCTTGCTCAGTGGATTGAGTATCCAGCATTGCTGCAAGCGGTGGTGTAGGTCAAAAATTTGTCTCGAATCTGGCTTTGCTGTTGTTGTGGAGTAGACCTCAGATGCAGTTCCTAGTCAACCCCTAGTCTTGGAACTTCCATATGCTGAGGGTGCATCCCTAAATAAAAAAAGGATACTGGGCTCTGTTTTCTTTTTACCAAATAAGTCAAAGGATAAGTCCTAAAACAACAAAAGCAAAACAAAATAAAGCCATTAAATATTTGCTTTATTACTTAGAGAACAAAAGCCATGATCAAGACGAAAATGGCCTCCCAAAGCAGCTCACCTTCCAAGAGACATAGTTCTTGGTCAGACAGGGCTGTCTTCATTTTGCACAGAGGAAAATTGTTAGCTCCAAGGCCTCAGATATGCCCAAGTATCCTCTACAAACTTTTTTCTCAACATGTGGCCTGTGGACCAACAGCATCAGCATTGCATAGGAGCTTGTTAGAAATGCAGAGACTGGAGTTCCTGTTGTGACTCAGCAAGTTATCAACCTGAATAGTAACCATGAGGATGCAGGTTTTATCCCTGGCCCTGCTCAGGGGGGTGAGTATCCAGCATTGCCTTGAGCTTAGTGTGGGTTGCAGACATGACTTGGATCTGGGGTTGCTATGGCTGTGGTGTAGGCTGGCAGCTGGAGCTTCATTTTGACCCCTTACCCTGGGAAATTCCATCCTCTGTCAGTGTGGCCCTAAGAGAAAAGGAAGAAAGAAAGATGAAAGAAAGAAAGAAAGAAAGAAAGAAAGAAAGAAAGAAAGAAAGAAAGAAAGAAAGAAAGGGAAGAAAAAAGAAAGAAAGAAAAGGAAAGAAAAGAAAGCAAACATAGACCTAGGTTTCAACCCAAATCTGCTGATTCATAGTCTACATTTTCACAAAATCCCCTGGTGGTGTGTATGCAAGTCATAGTTTGAGAAATAATGTTCTAATTCTGGCATCCTCCCTACTTAAACCTCTACCATATTCCAAGAACTGAGGTTGCTCATGAATTAGCAACATTTTTTAGAGAATTAATCATTGCCACTGCAGCTCCTTCATGTGATTTCCAAATCTGCTCAAAGTACTGAATGTTGTGTTCATTAATCAATATCACGATCAGAATAACTGTCCCAGGGCTGCCTTACATCCTTCCACTTCAATGACGTCATTGCATGTTTCTTACTTATAATACTGCTGAAGTCCCAATGCACTCACAGTGCCTTAAAGAATTTTACTTTCTATTTCAATCATTTTTTACTAATCCTGTACAGCTTGGTTTTATTTTGTTAATGCCTGTAAAGACGCTCCCCAGTGAGACTGTTACATAAAGAAAAAGACCAAGAATCTTTTTTCTTCATTCTATTCCCTCAGTTAGTGCTTAATTATGATGATGATGTAATAGTGTGGAAAACACAAATGATTGATGTTCTTCCTTTGGAAAGTAGGTGGAATTAATGTAGGTTGGATTTTTCTGCTGTGATAATTTTACAGGAAAACTGCATTAAGCCTAAGATTCCATCAGCTCTCAGCAGGCAGGATAACAAAGACACTGCTAGTTTTCTCCTTATTTCTTGTCATGGTCACGGTACCACTAAGTCTTCAATCTCTCCAATTTTTACCAAATAATTTTTTCCATGTATCAGAGATTCATTCCCTCAACATATAGGAGGTCCTTTTTCACAGAACCTTAACTTTGTCTTGTTGGAAATTAGCATCTCAGGGACCAATCAGAATTAAACTGGAAAGACCAAATATAAATAATATTTGAGGATGAAGTGGTGATAAGAAATAAATTGTGAGATGTTAGAAAGAAATCTTGCTTTGTTACATTGAACTTCAGCATATTCCCCTTATCCAAACCAATGTTCCTTTCTAGTTCACTAAGTTCTTATCACTTCTCCAGCATTTAAATGGATTAGGTGAATACAAATGTTATCTGGGGCATTATAGATGCAATAGCTTTGAATGATAGGTCATCCACTGCTTGAGAAATGGGGTTTTCAATTTATACTTAGATCTCCACGTTTCAAGTGGTCTATTTTAGTGAAATCTATGGGAAACATGAGGTTCACAAAATTGTTTCTCTAGTTCTTTGCAGAAATATTGGGGAGGAGGGAAAATGATATCTTACCTTCTGTCATACCACTGACTTGACTTGTAAAGATGATGGATATCAAGGAGTAAAACTAGAAGGCACTTAATTTTCTTTTTAATGAATCAAAGCTGAACTTCCTATAAATAATGCATTGGGGAGTATTTTTCATGGACTTGTCCACCTTCTAAAAGTTTCAAACCTTGAATTACTCTAAACTTGAGATGTATGGTTTGACTATTCTGTGACAGCATTGCTTTCTTTCCATGAACAATGTAATTAAACTTTTGATTGAATGAAGAAATATGCCCTTGGCTGTGTGTGGCATTTTGATTTTGAAAGTCTTCTTCTAGTTGAAGCTAATCAGTTTCAGGATAGAAAGGTCAAGTGGAATCTCAAAAGCTGGAATCACTAGACCCAACCTCTCAGTTACTTTCTTCAAGGATGGTGGTCCTATTTATAGAAGCCTGGTCATTCTCAAGAATGGGCAGAGGATGGTTACTCGTTGTGTTAGCGCTGTTTATTCAGTCACTTCTGCTTGCCACTGATCTACATGTGATGATTATGTTTTCTACCAGCGGCTATGAGGCCATTGACCTTGATACATGGTTAATTTCTTCTTGAATTTATGCCAAGATTGCACATATCATGTCTCTCTATACCCTAATTTCAGGTGGTTATCTGGTTGAAGATAAGGTTGGGCAAGGGTAGGAATGGTCCCACTTACATTAATTAAGCTTTCATAAATTTCTAAGGGAGGCTGGGAGAACACAGTTGAGCTTCATAATGATTTTTATATTTTACCTCATTTTAATGTTTTATCTTAGTATCTAAAATCTATGACTAAACTTCTGTTTTGGGTATGTGTTAACCCCTGAATCTAAGAACATCAGAACCTAAAGGAAAATAGAATATTATAAAGTTATCAAACATTGTAGAAGAAAGTCTGAATATTTCCTTATAATCCTTGATGTGGCTCAGTGGGGAGTGGGGAAAGAAGTAAGCAAAAATTTTCTTTCTTTCTTTTAGCTGCCTACATAAAAAGGAGCATTTAGTTGCTTAGGTTCCTTTTTGGATTAATTTTGCTGACTTATGATCCAAGAGGAGACTCAGAGCTCATCATAATGTCTGCATTCAGACCAGGTTCACCTCAGACTAATTAATGGAATTATGTAATTGATTGGTTCTGTTTCTATTTCTAGGACTCCTATATTTTGAAATGAGAACATAGAAGTGGCAATCGGGTTTATAAGGGCACCCTTCAAAGTCTCTTATTTCTCCTTTCTCTTAGATTGTACGGCCCATAAAAATACAGGCAAGCACATTTTCCTTCCTTGAAAGATTCTTGGCAGTAATTTTTTGGATACAAAACCTCCCTTGCCTATTGTTTCAAACCATGTCTTCTTTAACTCAAAAGACTCTATCACCAGGCATATTGGTCAGGCAAAACTGCAATTCCCAGGAATTTCTAAAACAGGAAGTGTGAGAACCCTGGAAGAAAGGAATGGAAAATTAGGTTCTCCTGGTGGATTAAACAAATTACTTAAATCCATTGTTGGTATTCCACCATCAGGTAGCAGTATGGCTGTTCAGATTGCTAAAAATGAAAATATTTCTTCACTGGTTGGTAAACACTTGCACCCCAGGACTTTCCAAAGTGCCCAGCCTCCTTCATTCTGATTGGCCAGTGTCTAGGCCAATCAGCTTCCCAAACTCTCACTTCTAAGATACCAGTGTTAACTTTGCCCCAGTGACTTTGGAAGGCCAGATGTAGCCTCACCAGGTCCTGGGTCACCTTCGTACCCTCCAACCTGCAGCTAGACTGCCCTACATGGCTCCACCACCCCATACTGGCCTTGCAATAACACTGGGCTCCTTGAAATTGTGACCCCTGTGCAGGTTGACATTCCCTGAATTACTCCCCCAAGGCTGTTAATGGGAAGTTTAGCTCTTGTAACCTGATGGGGGTGTTCATAGAATAAATTACATGACACATAATGATTAGTTCTGTGATTTCTACAGTGATCTACAGCTCTTAGTATTTCTATCTCATATACCAAAAACACATGTGTTCAATGAATAAAGCTTTAAAAAATGATAAATTGAAATATATATATAAATTGCCTGTTATTGCAGGACTCAAAGAATTACTGTAGATATCTTGATATTATATATGTATATAAAAGAGTAAATGAATAATCTCATATATACTTACATAATTTCTAAAAAAGTTAACTCTCTATTATGAACATAGTTTCAAGATCTGTAAGAGTTGGGTGGGAACTTTAAAGTCAACTAGTTTATCCTTCTGGGCAAGGAAAAAAAATTCCTTTCCATAATGTTCTTCCCAAAGATCCTCCCACTCCCTCCTTGGTGTATCTCCCATAAGAGAGGGCCACAGGCTTATTATATGACTTCCTTCACTTTTGAATCATTAATTAGTCCAGAAAATTCTGTTTTGCTCTTTATCTAAATTCTTCCTTCCTATCTTTTACCCACTGATGATGAATTTTCCCTTCTGAGCATATACCAGGGGGTGGAAGTGGCACAGAAAGGAGCATCTTAGAGGGTAGGAACTGCCTGAGAACAGGTGGAGACTAGCGACATTGCTGAGCAGTAGTACTTGGTCATGAGATTGCAGGAGTCTCTCGTGTTGTCCTTTTAACTCATTGTTCCCATTTTCTCTTTTCTACAGAGACTCATGTTGGGCAGCTTATGCATCTGCTGTCAAACTGGAAAACCTTAGAAATGTTCAGTGTTTAGAAGAAATAAATTATAATCCCAATTCCTTGGGTTTTTTTGTTTGTTGTTTTGTTTTGTTTGGCTGGACCCAGTACACTTGAAAAAAAATTCAAGAGAGTGTGTTTGAAAATAAATTAAGTTGGAAACAGACCTGTGGTTCCCAAGGAAGAGGGAGTGGGCTGGACTGGGAGTTTGGGGTTAATAATGCAAACTATTGCATTTAAAATGGACAAGCAATGAGGTCCTACTGTACAGCAGAGGGAACTATATCCAATCTCTTGGGATAGAACATAATGGAATATAGTATGAGAAAAAGAATGTATATATATATGTGTGTGTGTGTGTGTGTGTGTGTGTGTGTAACATATAGGTCACATTGCCATATAGCAGAAACTGACACAACACTATAAATCAACTACAGTCTAATAAAAAAAAATTAAAAAAAACAACAGGTTAATTTACTACCATGCAATAAGTTTAAGCTTATCTCCTTATTACTGTCCTCGCTGTCTGCCCTTGGGAAGATGAATAAGATAAACTTGTTCAGTGCTTGGGTATTTGGAAGGGAGGTACAATGCAAATTTCCAGTATATGTAGAATGCTGCGCAGGAGGCAAGAGGTGGGTATCGTGGGGAAGTAGACAAATTCCTTGGTTACTGTTTATTGAAAAAGATGAACAAATAATACATGATTACTTATGAAATAAAATTTAATTAAAATCATTCTAATACCTTTGAAAGGAAAGGATTCTTTTTTGTGTCTTAAAACAAATGAAAATATGGATTTGGGGAGGACCGGGGACCAGAGAGGTTAAAGCTTTGAATAACTATGGATCTCAATTGCCTGAGTAGGACTTAATTTTCTGAGGCATTAAGGGAGATAATGGCAGTGAAGGAAAGATAACTGAAAAAAGATGGGTGGAGAAGGGTGATGTAGCTGGTGATTCTAAATTGGGTTACAACTAAGTCATCCTTCTCCACTGTAGTCAGTTATTACTTGGTGAGAAAGTGCTAATTTTTGAATGCTTATAGCACTGTTCTAGATCAGGGGTCAGCAAGCTCATTCTGTAAAGGGCCAGAAAAGGAATATTTTAGCTTTGAAGGACATGCAGCTCTATAGCAATTATTCCACTCTGCCATGGTAGCATAAAAACAACCACAGACAATTGGTAAGTGAACAAGTATGGCTTTGTTCTAATAAAACATTATTTACAAAATAGTCCAGATTTAGCCTGTGATAGGCTAGGTCCTATTCTAAAGTCTCATCTCTCAACCATCAACTTACGTATGGAGCTTAATATATTATTTTATTAAATTGTTTCTCAGAATATAGCTTCTTATTTACTTATGCCACATTTACCTTTTCTATGTTATCACACTCTTTGTAATGTCTATCATCTGTGGCTTGTGTGGAGAAGAGGGGAGAGATTTTGGCCTGTGATTAATATGACATCTGACTTGTGATTTTTCACCTCTAAACTTTTCTTTAAAATATTAATATTAGGAGTTCCCATTGTGGCTCATTGAGTTATGAACCCAATTAGTATCCATGAGGATTCGGGTTTGATCCCTGGCCTTGCTCAGTGGGTTGAGGATCCAGCATTGCCATGAACTGTGGTGTAAGTTGCTGACACAACTCAGATCTGGGGTTGCTGTGGCTGTGGTGTAGGCTGGCAGCTGAAGCTCTGATTTGACCTCTGGACTGGGAACTTCCATATGCTGCACCTGCAGCCCTATAAAGAAAAAAAGAATACATATTACTATCAATTATAAAATAATGGGAGGGCCTCCTTAGAGGGGACCTGAGCCATGTCTCCATCCCATCCCCTCTGGAGGCCTATCCCACATCCCTGTCACCATGTGGTCCTGTTATTGTCTCTTCTGAACAGAACCAGTCTTTTTTTTTTTTTTTCCTGGCTCAGGATCCACAGAGGTAGTTCTTTCAGGGGCTGGCCTAGCAAATCAAGTGCCAAAGTCATGCTGTTCTTTTGGGCTAACACAAGCCATCTCTAATGAACATTGATCGGTGTGGCAAATCCAAAGAGGTCTTTTGAGTCCAAACTGGTGAGAAGTTTGCACTGAGGGAAAGGATTGACATTAGCTGTGCACAGAAAGGTCTGTGTGTGTAACGGTGAACTGTGGGAACCATAGGTGTTCCTCTGTGTGGAAGGCCCTCTGTGCTGCAGGGAGCCGTGGGGGTATTGATCAGATAGACTTTGTTCCTGCCTCCCTTTTCTTTGGAGGGATTGTTCTGGTCCAAATGGTGGACATCTGTGAACTTGCTAATAAACGAACAGGCTGTGGTAGTTTCAGGAACTTTGCTCTCTCCAGACTGTTTTCACTCAGAAAGACCCTGCTGTTTGAAACTGGGTTAAACCTGCTTTGGACTGGAGGCTGACAAAAAGAATTTATGGCAGCTTTTTCAGCTGTACACCCTGTGGCTAGACTTTATATATTATATTACATTATATTATATTATATTATATTATATTATATTATATTATATTATATTATATTTACTTCAAAGGCTATACTTAAAATATATATGTGACTGTGTGTATATATACATATTTACCTTGAAGGAGGAGTCATGATCTACAGTCTGTTTTATTTCTAAAATTATGTTTTGAGTGTCTTGAATTATTTATCCTTACTGTTTTGTCATCTGTGGACATGCCCATAAGATCTATGTTTTATTGTATTTCCTTTAGAATTGGTTAGTCATAGTTTCGTGGGCTGGAGGCCATTGGGACATTTGGATGGGGAGAAAGAAGAAAAAAATTTAACCTCAAATATACTTGTCTATACTCTGAATGGTTGTTCTCTCTACCTTGAGAAAAATTGATAGGTTTTAGTCTGTATATCTTTAGTTCTGCAGGAAATGCAGTTCTATGACATTTAAGTGCCTCACAAGGTGAATACTGAGAAAGCACTATATTATCAGGTCAGCTCTGAGAACTACAAGTGGCCTCTGGCCAATATTGGTGAGTGACTTCTTCCCACTATTTTCAGATCTGGTGACTGGGTTGCGAAAGAATATCCAATCACTCTGTTGTACACTTGAAACTAATATAATGTTGTAAGTCAACTATATTTCAATGAAAAAAAAAAAAAAGAATTGGACCACTTGCAAGGTGAAGAGGGTCTTTCTCAACTGCTTCCACCTATCTACTCTTTGAAAGATAAAGGAGAAATAAAGATCTAGTCTTGGTTCAGAATCGTGTGTCTCCCCAGACACACACACTGTGTTGCCCAGACATTATAACTCATAAGAAAAAAGATAATTCTGTGAGTTCTTCCCTCACTGAAAGGCATGAGAGACAAATAAGTTAATATCTGGACAGCGCCCAACAAGGTAAGCATCGCCATGCAGATACACGCTAATTGTCGCTGTCCATGTTGATGCATGACATGATGGGAAAGATCTAATTTTCCAAGGGCCAATTTTGAGTGTATTTCTACCTGTTGGACTGTTATCACTGACGTCAAGAATTGCAAGTCTTTCTCTTAAGATTACAGAGGTAGTTCATGTGATTTCTTTCCATGAAAAATTTCCGTGAAAATGGAAATTCCTTGCCCCATTGAGGATGAATTTGGTGATACCATTCTCAGTAAAGCATGAGAACACCAAAAGAAAGTATGTCAGATGCTTCCCATTTCTGTGTAATTTCTACTTCTGTTATTTTTTGGTTCTATTTAGTTTGCTTTGCAAATAGACTATTACTCCTCAACTTAGATTTTCCTGAGTACTCTACAGGAAATTTTTCTCTTAGAAACCTGACCTTCAGTAATCTGGAAATAGATGAAGAGAGTTCAGAAAGAAGTTTACATTACCATTTGTGTTGTGTGTATACATGTGTAAGAGTAGACATAAAAGTGAGTCATCGAAGAGGAAGGCAATCCTGGGTATCATTTCCATGATGTTACAACAGGGATACCCCTTTACAAGTGGAGGAAATCATCAGGTCATGGTCATGAGACCTTTCTCTCTCAGCTTGTTACATTTATTTTTTTCTTTAATTTTTAGTCCTGAAAAAAAATGATTAAAATCAGATCTGTAGTTAAATATTAGCATGGCATTTATAACCCAATGGTGATGCTATTTTAAAGTCAATCTTCATGCATGAGGCTGTACAGAATTGATCATTTTATGACTATATATCTCAGTGAAATCCAAAATATAATCACCAGAGTAAACATAGCAATTTGTGATGCATATGTACAGGATAAAAAAAGGTGTGTACAATCTGAAGATGATCAGAATAATAAGACCACAAGATTGCAGAGCTGGCAGAGTTTGACCTCAATTCCCTTATTTCACCTCAAGACACAGAGATAACTGTTGACTAGCCACCATACATGAACATTCAAAATGTAATGGGTAAGATTCAAATTGACTCAGAAGGCAATAGTGAAAGAAGTAATAATTAAGGAAAATCACTGAAGAGTGAAGGAAATTGGTTGTCTATTTTAAAAATTACTTTTTTAGGGTGAGGAAAAAAATAAGATGGTAGAGGGTCTCAAGGACACTGCTTGAGTTCTTTGAGAGTTTTACTCCCAGACTGAAGCAGTTTTATCTGATAGAGATAATGGAATACAAAGTATGTTCCAGAGTTTTGTGAAAGGAGGGGTTCAGGGGTCAGTGGTACATTTTGGTGCAAATGTGAATTCCAGTATAAAGAGAACTCTTTCTTAGAGAATTGGCCACTTTCTCCCTTGATGCTACCTCCTTATAGTACTGGAGAAGACGTTGGTAATGTCAAAAGGGCCATATTGTTTACGTTTGTTTTAATTTGTTTTTACATTTTTAAAGTTTCATTCAACTATAGTTTATTTACAAGGTTGTGATAATTTCTGCTATACAACAAAGTTGTTCAATTGTACGTGTACACATATCTATTTTCTTTCGGATTCTTTTCCCACATGTATGATCATAGAATATTGAGTAGAGTTCTCTTTGCCATAAAGCAGGTCCTGCTTGCCAATCATTCCATATACCTCAGTGTGCATATGCCAATCCCAAACCCCCAGTCCTTCCCCCTGCCTTCTGTAATCTGTCACCTTCAGTAACATAAGTTTTTCAGTCTGTGACATGACCATATTGTTGATGACTTATTTTTTATCTTGATAGACTATCATGCCTTGAAACAGACATTTTAAATTATTTAGTTTTATGTCTCCAGCAATTAGAACAAGGCTGAGGTGCTAAGTAATTTGTATATATTTGCTTATATGAATGAATGGATGAATAGAATCACCAAAATGCCCAAGTAAAATTGGTACTTCTGCCTGTAGATCAAAGGTATTCAAAGTGGGATTTAAATTGTGTGACTTTTATTAAATATTCCAGAGGTCACCTATAATTTTGTGAAGTCTATAAGGAAGAGTTCTGGATACCTCCTAAAACATAGTATTCTCATTTCTTTAAGTGAGAAGTTTAATTAGTTTATAATTGCTAAGAGCTTCGAGGAAGAGAAACGCTCTTTATTTGCCAACAATTTCAATTTTATTTGATCTATTTCATTTTCTTAAACTCTTAACATTGTTTAACAGCCTGAAGAAGTTGGCTTCCTAACTTAGACCCAGTTCCTTGATGCATTCCTCTCGGGGTGTGTACAGAAACGTAGAGTTCATTTTGTGGAATCATAGGAAAGTGGGGTTTACCTGAAAAAAACCTATTTGAATGAATCTAATACATTTCTTTCTGCTTTGTATTAGTTTCCCCATAGTGATATTTTGTGGAACTGTTGGAATTTCAGGGCCCACAGAATGAGAGTCTCCTAAAGATTTTACCCTGAGTGCCTTGCTCACCTTAGCATAGTCCCACCTTAGGTGTGACCCAGGCAAGGCTTAGATGACAAAGTAGACCAGGTCAGAGAATGAGGAGGTGCTTGCCAGGTAGGCCCTCCATTGGACTCTTTTACTCTCTGATAATGCCCTCCTTCCAGTCATCCACTCATTTGGGAGATATTTCCCTTTTACTAAATTATGCATTAGGAGATGGAAAACTTACACTATATCTCAGACATATTCCACACCCTGAGCCAGTAAGTACAAGGTTAAGTAGTACTTTAGTTATATTCATTTATTTTGCCTCCAGCTGCCAAAAGGGGCCACTATCTTACAGACCACTGGGCCAATTTCTAATTCAACATTCTCACTAGCCCGTAAAAGTAAGCTCTCCATAGTGTTAGACTCTGCTTATCTCCAGTGCTAAAGAAACCCTCTGAGTATTGGTTGTACATTTGGGTAGTTCCAGTTAAGATTGGGGGAATTTGTTGCCCCTGGGCAGCACAAGTCCACTGTTGGAGAGTCTGTGCATTGACTGGGTTACTAGAGCAATGCTTTAATCTAACCCATTCCTCAAGGATTTCCTATTCGTTGAAGGGTGGGTTGATGTCCCATTGAACTTTAGAGTTCATAGCAACCATTACATGCAAAGATTAGACCTACTTTATAGAGGTTTGTTATATGGTGTTGTGTATGGTTTATTATATGGTGGTGAGCCTGAATATATGCTTGCATATATATATAGACATATATGCAATAAAACTCTGACATTTATTAATATGAGTATATTGCTATGACTTAGTTATGAATAAATGTGCACATAAATATGAATATGCTTATTTCATTCACTTCCTTCCCATTCCCAGTCCTTATCCCCTGGTTTAGACATCAAAGTGTTTTGACATTATAGAACCCAAAAAGCAGTGTGGCTGCTGCATGTGCACTGCATTTAATTTGTATCCCTCAGGGCAGCTCTGGGATCACTTAGAGGATGGAATGACAAAAAGCTGAGATAATAAAAGAAGAAGCAACCTTTGAAAACAATTTGTTGTTTGTGGGGGAAATGCAGTGCATTTTACTAAAAAAAGCAAACAAACAAACAAAAAACCTGTACTTAACACCATTATCTTGTTAGGGATGCAGGAACCTCTATTCCCACCCTGGGTTTGATTGTGTTGACAACACACCTGTGGCTTATAATCAATGACCTGGCTCTCCAGCAGTGGAGCTTCACTTTTTGAAGAGAGACAGAAAAAAAGAGATACAGAATTTTAAAAATGTAAACCCAGCTAGAGGAAGAGTTTCATGGGAGAAGATGTATGAATTCAGTATTAGTTCTGAAGGTGGATGGAGGCAGTTTAGGGGCCAGGTTTTTTTTCCCCCTCAGAAAAAATGTGCAAGTTACCCCTTCCTCGCCCCATGAGCAAAACCTTAAACAAAAGTTTAACTACTAGAGTGAACTAGCAATTTTGTGACAGCCTAAAGTAAATGTGAGAACACATGATGTGCAACTCAATGATCCTATGTTCTGTGCTGTTCTACTTTTGAGGGAGCTTTCACAAATAAACAGAGCCTACAAATCAGCCATTCTTTTTAGCTGTGTGTTACCAACAGTAGTATAGCTGGAAAACAGGGAGAAGACTATATAGAATAATATGCGGACTTCTTCAGTGGAGCACTTTGGCTGTAGTTTTGTAGCTGTGAATTTCTTCTGTGATATGTGTATCAGCAATTATATTTCGCTTCATGACTCCAAACTTCTCTTCCTCTCTTTTATTCTGTGTTTGTTAGGGAAGCACGCCATGTTGAATTTTATCTTCTGAATAATGCCCTTAACTAATTCCCTCCTCCAGTCTTAGCTTTTGCAGGTTATATGATGCTAACATCCTAGTCACTCTTTACCTCAAACTTTCTTCTCTCTCTTCCAGAACAGGTGATGGGCTTTGCAAATAAGGAACCAATCACTTAGGATCAATGATGCACGTTTGGTTGCATCACATTTCCTAATTGAGATGATCCTCTAGAAACTTGTAGAGTTGACTGAATGGAACCTATGGAGAGTGAATACACATTTTCAAATGGGGTTTTGGTTTCTAGTGAGGATGTTTATTGTTGGGATTGTCTTCCTTTATCATGTTACAAGCTAAAAATTGAACTCTTTGCTTCAAATCCCAGAAGCTCCTCAAGGGCAGAGATTATGTTCAGTTCATTTTCTATTCTTCTTAGTGTCTAAGACTATTGAGAATAAACTGGGTACTCATGATATGTTTACTTGAATAAATATAAATGCAGTATATATTCATGCACCTTGATAAAACATTATTACTGACAAGGGAAAGACACAAGAGAGGAATTCAGGAAACTGGAAAGGAACCCAACATTAAAATAGCTCTGAGAACTTTGTCGAGATACTCATGTTGCAACAGAACAAAGAGTGGGGAAAAAAATGTAATTGTAATGTATACATGTAAGGATAACTTGATCCCCTTGCTGTACAGTGGGAAAAAAAAAATAGCTCAACTTGGTGCTTTGAAATCAAGAAAATTAATGATCTACCTGTAGTATAAACCAACAAACACAAGAAAACAGATAATAATACCACATGAACTTTGAGTCAGCCTTAATAAATTGCCTTGATTGAAGATCCTAAGACACTGCTGAGCTCAGGAGTCTTGACTCAGACCCCATGATTTTATATGGTCTAGAAAGATGAATACAGAAAATGCCTCATTACCTAAAATGCTGATTTCACACAGTCTATGGGCATGTTTATATGCAAGAAAGAAATTTGAAAGGCAGAAACAAATATGAATTACTCTTTGTTTTTTTTTTCCTTTCCATGTTGATTTATCAGGCACCTGGGACACAGTCATTGCCTAAATGTCATGGCCACCCCTGGAATTTAACATTTGAAAGTTGCTGAAAGGGGACCTTGGGGGTTTTAACACTACTTGATCCACTTTGGGGCTGCCTTTGAATAGAAGTAGGTGTTAGGACCTTGATTAAAATGAAACCCGTATTTTTAGCTCTGTATAGCTCTTTGTTCTCCATAGACTAAGAAGTACATGTTGGTGGCAGAAGGTTTGTGATCCTCTTGCTGTGAGATGAACTCAGGTATCAAAGCCAATCAAGAGGAGAGCTAAAGTACAAGCAGACTTGGAACTTAAGAAAGTGAAACCACTGCATATGTGTTAAAGATTTGTCCACTGTTAAAGGAATTAGCAAACCAAATCTACTCTATAATTTTTTAATAATATAAAAAAATAATGAAATGCTCATCCTGCCTTAGCTCTTTTGAGACATTACTAATCATATCATAGAATTAATCTGTATCATACATTATGAAATTTTAAGTAACATCTCAGAACAAGATTGTTAGAATAAATCTTGGCTTCCTGCTAAGTGTTTAACACAAAGTATCGTTTTTCTGCAGACCAACTGTGGAAGACCCAAAATTTCATTTGGCATTTTCTTCCTGATTTGGAAGTGATTTTGAACAGTTTGTGCACAGAAGTCAAATCTATTAATTTTAAAAGTAATAGTAGTGGTCAGAAGTCTAACCCAGGCTTTAAGAAAATAGTAATTCAGGGCAGTGCAAAAAGATCCAGTGGCTAATGCCAGCTTACTTGTGAGGCAATGGAGGCATTCTGCAGGGTTATCTTAAATATTCCTGGGGACACTAAGCCAGATCCAGACCTCAACATGGAGAAAATTTATAAGGTCAGGGTGATTTATAAGGTCAGGGTGATTATTGGGGTGTAAGCTAGTGAGACAGACAGTGAAGGCTGTTAGTGCTATAGAATTTTTAAGTTTAGGGGTCCTAGTCCTTTAGAAGCAATTAGTATGAAAATAGCACTTTATATATTTATTGTCTCTCTCTCTCTCTTTTTTTTTTTTTTTTTCCAGGGCTGCACTCACAGCATATGGAGTTTCCCAAGCTAGGGGTCTGATTGGAGCTGTTGCCACTGGCCTATGGCAGAGCCACAGCAATGCCAGATCCAAGCCGCGTCTGCAACGTATGTCACAGCTCATGGCAATGCTGGATCCTTAACCCACTGAGAGAGGCCAGGGATCAAGCCCGAAACCTCATGGTTCCTAGTCAGGGAACTCCTTATGCACTTTATATTAGTGCATAAGATTTAGATCCTGGAGCCCACTAGACTTTAGCTTTGAGTTTGGGCAAGTCATTTTCCCTCGAGTGAGTTTCCTTTTCTTTGTCTCTAAAAAGATGACTTGGATGAAATTTGTGAATTGCCAGAAGGCATTATATATAAAATATTTCTGGAATGGAAGTCTCAATCTAATGTCTTATCCAAGATTTTTCTTTTATTCAAAGGGAACATTCTGGTTCTCAATTGGAAGAGCATTCTGTGCAGTGGTATGTCGTACAAACTTCAGTTTAGAAATGCAGAAAACCAGAGTTCCCTGGTGGCTCAATGGGTTGAGTATCTGGCATTGTCACTGCTATGGCACGGGTTTAATCCCTGGCCCAGGGATTTCCACATGCTGTAGGGTTGCCCCCAAAATAAACAAATAAATTATCATGATTAAAAATAAAAGTGAAGAAAACCACATTCTGGTGTTAAAAATGGATCATTGAAACCATCCTAAATCATCAAGAATGGTGAGCTGCCCAATAAGTAGGCAAATTCTCTAGAATTCCAGTGAAGATAGAGAGAGAGCTTGATTCCTTTGTCTCCCAAGATATTCATTGTATAGTCAAGAGGGGGAAGGATGGGTTTGAATTTCTCCAAGATAATAGATGGTTCTATGTGTGTGTGCATGCACGTGTGCGTGCTGCCATCCCTCTTAGCCTAGAGAAAACTCTGTGCTCAAAACACACTAAAACACTTTCACTTCTCTGAACTTCCCAACTGTTGTTGATGACCTCTGTGTTTTTGTCTGTGTCATTGTTCCCCCCCAAGAGAGTTCCCTTTCTCATCTTCTGCTCCATTCCTGCATTCATGTACTGACTTCCTCAGCAACCATTTAGTGTTTATCTACTGTGGTTACTAATCTAGGTACTTTACATATAACATCTCAATTAATTAGATACCTTGCTGTTCCCTTCAGTAGTTAGCATATACCTCAGATAAATAGATATTCAGTTAATACGTATTAGAGCAAATGTAGTAAGCAATGCTACATACAAAGATGAAAATGTGTACATGTTTAGAGGAAGAGGGAAAAATAGTATGGTGAACATAAAGTCCATGTAAAGCCATCTAATGTTGCCTGGAGGAATTCCCTCTGGCTCAGCAAGTTAAAGATCTGTCATTGTCACTGCAGTGACTTGGGTCACTGCTGTGGCAAAAGTTCTATCCCTGGCCCAGGAACTTCCATATAACCCCGGGTGCAGCCAGAAAAAAAAAATGGTGCCTAGAGTATTCAGGTGGTTAAAACAGATCCATGGACAGAAATCATATCTGGCCCTTTAGCCCATTGCCTGTTCCCCTCTGCAAGTGTTATGAGCAGAAGATAATCTCTGTCTTCAGGCATGAAACACTTTTGTGTAAACAGCTGACTGTTATTGCAATGCTCTTTGAGTGAGCAATTTTACTTAAGGACATTTTATAAACAAGTGCTTAACTTCAGGGTTTTTTTTCCTTCTCTAATTGGTCTAAATGTGAAATTAAATTAGCTGCTGATGAATAGTTCCTGTGCTGTTAAAATTATGATTTTTTTCCAGAAGAGGGGAAAATGCTATCCTGAGCATTTTCCATTCAACACTTTAATGGATCACTTAGAGAAATGCCCAGTTTGTCTTTTCTCAGTGACAAGTAAAACCCACTTCAGCATGTGATCAGTGGTATTTATTTCTGAAGCTTCTACAGGTTAACATGCCCTCAAGTAAATTTTCTTGTGAGTCTCCAGGAATGACCATTACTATTTTATTCATTGTTGGTAAGCTCTTGAAAAAGCCACAGAAGAAATGGTGATTTAATAGCAACCATTTAGATATTGTTATCCTTTATCTTAAACCATTGAGACCTGACTCAAGCATTTACCTTCCTTAAATAATAGTACATGTGGAATCTTTGCCAATCATTCTTTCATGCTTTTTCTTCTGGGAACTGCAAAAACCAAACACTGCACAATAGAACAAAATACTTAGCAACAGTATGGGCATTCCCTTTCCATTTCCTAGTTACTTGGAATTCCATGGGACTTAATTTTGAAAATTCTGGCACATATAGATTTTTCAGAGTCTATAGATTTTAATATAGACTCTTTTGAAGCAAGGTTCACAAAGTACTGTAATAAATGTCAAAGGGGACTCCAAATGAATTTAGAAGGGTGAACATAAGCTATCCATGCTCATTTAGGAAGATGAATGTCTTTATGTTCATGATTATCTCTATGGAAATAACTAAATTTGGCTAGAAACTGAGACCACTCAAAACATAGACACCTAATTCACAGGATACCACATGAAAAGGAAAAGAGTTCCAGAATTTCACATTGAGAAGAGTCAGGAAAGTGACTTCATGTCATGACTTAACACAACTTTCAATTTTAGTGCAATAGGCCTTCGTTGAGTACCTATTATATATCTTGCCACTGTGCCATGAGACAAATGTATAGACTCTACGTTTAAGGAAATTGTAATCTTGTTTGTGAGGCAAGGTATATAACCATAAAACATGTAGAGGATGGTTTATTATATATATGTGTGTGTGTGTGTATGTAATTTTAATACAATTATAGGATGGTCTTTCTTTTAAATTCTTTCTTTGAGGAGAATATTGAACTTTACTTTCCATCTTTGGAGTTTGTTTACATACTCCTATAGCAAAGCTAAAATGTATATTACAAAGTAGTTTATTTGGAGTCATAAAAGTGAATAAAGTTGCTTAAAACATCTGCAGTCTCACTATTGTCATCAGATATTGCATAGCAAACCTCTCTTTGGTACCGTGGGAATGCAATGTTTCTTTTAAATGTTTCCTATTCACAGATTTTTTTTCAATAATGTTTTGAATAAATGCCCTTTGCTTAGTGAGAAATCAAAGTGTTTGGTCTTGTGGACTGAGTAGAAGCTTTGGCATCCAAAAAATCCAGTTTTAAATCCTGGTTCTACAGCTTATTATCTCAGTGGTCATACGAGGATTATTTACCCTAGATGTTTTCGTTCATTGAAATAATTCACTAGCAGAAAACACGCATGACCAAGTATTTAGTATTGTTCAACACTCTAATCTCTGTTGTCATGCTTGTTCTGTTTTCAGCTATAATTACTATTAGCAATAATGGCCCTTTCATTCACTTTACCAGCTGCAGAGCGCACTTAATATGTGTGTATCATTTAGTGGTAAAAGGTCTTTCCAGTAACTTTTTAAAATAATTAATTAATTTATTTATTTATTTTGCTTTTTAGAGCTGCACCTGTGGCATATAGAAGCTCTCAAGCTAGGGGTTGAATTGGAATTTTAGCTGCCAGCCTATGTCACAACCACAGCAATGTGGGATCTGAGCCACATCTACACCACAGTTCATGGCAACACTGGATCCCTGACCCAATGGGCAAGACCAGGGATTGAACCCACGTCCTCATGGATAGTAGTCGGTTTGTAACCCACTGAGGCATGATGGGAATCTTCTTTCCAGAAATTTCATTATCTTCCTTCCACCACTAGGCATGTAGGGAATGAGCCGTGAACTAGCAGTTAAAAAGAGTTAATTTCTAGCTCTGCCTCAGTTACTAGATCCTGGCTAATCTTGGGATAGATATTATTATCCCTTGGGATCTGTTTAAGTATAAAGTGGCAGTGTTAGACTTGGGAGATACTGTGCACTTTTGTGTGGCACAAGGACTTGAAATTCCTTTTAGCTGTGAGATCTTCCATGGCTTGAAGCACTGTGTGTGTGTTTGGGTATATGTATGAAAGAATTGGGGTGGTGAAGGCTTGGGTGCTGCTGAGAATTTGGGAAGGAAATGGGGTATAGTGAGGAACAAGGTTTTGGAAAACAAGTCAGTTGTTCTGAGTTACAACCTAGGGTGAAAGATTTAACCACTCTGAGCTTTAGTTTTCCTTGCCATGAAATATAAATAATAACAGCATCTCTATCCTAGATCTGGGGATTACACATCTCCATGAAATCCCTGCCAAGTATTTGGTGCCATATTTTGCAAGTAGCACATACTTAGACTCTTACTGCTTCTGTTCTGAGAAAAAGGTAATGGGGGATAGTGTGGAGAAGGATGCCCATACCAAAATTTTGAAGAGTGCAGCAAAATGAGCTCTCATCTCCTTTTAGGCTTCCTGGCTAACCTTGAAGAAGGGGAGTGGAAATGGATATGAAAGTCTGAAGCAGCTTAGAAATCTGGCCCTTTGTCTTGGAATTCCCCTAGAGGAGCTGAAACTCTGTCTGGTATCCTTGACCTTGAGACCTTCTTAAGGTCTTTCAATTTCATGATTATGTAACACCTTTTATGAATAATTTCTACTCTTTGGGATAAAGGAGGTGTTGTTCAAAACCATCTAGTAAATTAGTAGAATATAAAATTAAATTTGATGATTCCTTATTATACCACCCTGCCAGCTGAAGCAAGTAGCCTCTTTAAATTATATCTTCAGGTAACCAAACACATAAGCAATTAGCAAAGAAAAAAAAAACTGCTTAATTTTAATAACCCACTAAAATCACAGTTTCTTCTCTTCCACATCTTACAGTTTCTCTTCATCAGTGGTCATACTAAATGGGCACTTGGAGTCAATGTAAGAAACTTATCTTTTCAGTTACAACCATAGGTTTTTTATCTGTCCCTTTGAGTATCTTAGACAAATTTAGAAACTCCATAGGCTGTCCTTGGGTCTTGGTTTCCTCCCTTGTAAAATGAGAATGTTGCTATAGTAAAACAGACACAAGTGATAGGATCTGTTCCATATCTCAAACTGTGAGTCTATGACATACATGGCTTCTCATATCCACTGTATGAAATGTTTCTAACTGTTTTTCTCCCCTGGCTGTTGTATCATATGGAGTCTATTGCAGAGGATAAATGGAAGGTTTTCCTTGAGTCTCTTTCAGCTTGTGTGAAATAATGTCAGTGCTTGTTAGACATATAGGAGCTGTTCCAAAGTTATATACCTACTGTTAGGGAACATATTCAGATCAATTTAAAAAATTCACAGAGAACAACTTGGTATTGTAACCTTTTCTAGCAGCTTGAATACAAGGTATGCATTAGACAGGGAGGAAGGGGGGCACTAATTATTCTTAAGTGGAATAATTAGTGTTGCTGAATTCATAAGGTAAAGGGCTTCATTAAGAAAAAAAAAATCAAATCATGTTTGAACTGCAGTGATATCACTGTGAAATTATAAACTACTTCTTGAAGACCATCCTTTGATCCTAGAGTAAATGAGAAATTTCTGTTTTAGACAATTTGGATTTACTTAAGGGGCAAGTAGTAGATGAAGTAGTGTAGCATTGTAAGAAGGATTATTTTCAGGATCTCAGGGTAGAATCTTGTTATGCTGAAATGAAACCTTATCAAGCAATGTACTCTTTCTAAGGGTACATTCTTTGAGCAGCCAAGTTAGGTATATTTCACTGGGCACAGGGTGTAAATCTAACATTGAAGTGGTTCAAACTGCAGAACAGGAGCATAAGCAACATTGCAGAACCTGACTGGGGAGCTAGGTCTATGCCTGTGTTTATGAGTTTATGTACTCAATGTATTCCTACTCCAGTCCTGCCTTTGATAGGGCTAACTTCATGATCTTTGTCCCACCACTGAGGAAGGTTCAGACCTCGATTGAGGTGCCAATGTCCCAAAAGAAGTCCGGTCAGTGTTAGCAGATCCTCGGTTACCTTTGCTCTGGTTTCAAGATCAGCTGTACCTTGGCTTCTGTTTCCTGTCTCCCTTCCCTTTTATGCCCTAGCCAGCTACTTATTATTAATCTTAATTTCATGTTAGGGGATGTTTCCAACAAAATGTTAAACATTACCAGAATCCTCCCTTAGAACTTTACAATGAGAATCTGGGGCAGAGTTGAGAAACAAAATGAGACATTTTAAAGGCTGGGAGTAATGAAACTGTCTTCCCAGTCCATGCTTTAAGATCAACTATTAGGAGAAACAAACATTACTGTCTTTTAGGCCCTTTTGTAACTGCATGCCTTTGGATGAAGATCTAAGATTGACTCACAAATAGCCAAACCAACAAAACCCCATGCTACACACACACACACTTTGATCTAGCATGCATTCAGGGTACTTTCATGCTAGGTATATTTTCAGATGATTCACATTCAGAGATATGAAAATGAGTAGGAAATATTTTTTGCTTTTCTGCTCTCTTAGGCCACACAGTCAGTAGGTGAAAGAGAGAAACAGACAAATGATTTATGAGCTATAATAAAATTATTTATAGAATATTGAGAAACTCAGGACAGTTATTTTCAAACTTCTTTTGACTGTGACCCACATATAACTGAAGCCCCAGTGAAAAGAAGGACTTACCCTAACTAGAGACAATGACTGATATTTTCTGTTCCATTTCTATTTTTATTTAAAATGCATGAATTGAACCTATATGTGATTTAGTGACCCTCCAAAATATCACAATCTATTATTTGAAAAATCTGGAAAGGAGTTCCCACTGTGGCATAATGGGTGAAGAATCTGACTGCAGTGGTTTGAGTCACTGCTACAGCATTGGTCCTACCCCTGGCCTGGTGCACTGAGTTGAAGGATCCAGTGTTGCTGCATGTGTGGTATAGGTTGCAACTGCAGCTCAGATTCCTGGCCAGGAACTTCTATATGCTGTGGGTGCCATCATAAAAAAATAATTAAAGAAACATAAGAAGAAAGATCTGAAGAAGAGGATGCTAGTATCTTGAGTCCTTCCTGGGAGGATGACAGAGAGGATTTAGTAAAGATGTAAATTTCTTCTTTCCTCTTAAAGTAATAAATCTAAAAATATAAAGGATTCATATATATTGTAGAAAATAGGAAAAAAAAAAACTATTGGATTGGAATGGATGAGACTGAAGTGATAGATATGGGCCAAAATATCAAATGCATTAATTACCAAATTACACATTTTTGAACTTAATCTTATAAATGACAGAGAACTTTTAAAAAGCTGTAAGCAGGAAAGTGCCGTAATCAGATTTCCATTTCAGAGAGAACATTCTGGTAAAATTTATAGAACAGATTTTACTGGGATAAAACTGGAGCCAGAGAGACTGAGGACTATTTCAAGCATTTAGGTTAGAAAATTTTTGGATGTAAACCAATATTCTGGTGTTGGAATGGTAACAGTGATAAATTAGAGAGCTGTTTCCGAGATAGACAACGATGACTAGTTTGACCTTGGAGGTGATAGAAATTAGGAAATTGAGGATGACATCCAGGGTTCTATCTTGGGTCCTCAGGTAGATTGATGGTGACTTAGTGGAGATGGGGAACACAAGAGGCAGAGTAAACTGAATAGGAAGCGGATACTAGATTATGTGTTTATATAACATGTGGTATTTAGGTATCTGTGTAGGAGGCAAATCAACAGTTGAAAATCAAGTACTTTGACTTCTAAGCTTTTATTCTTCACTCTTTTAATATTTTTCACTCATCATTATATCAAAATAATCTCATCTTTAAAAAAATTCTCCACAAATAGAATTTACATTTTCCTATAATGTACTATTATCACGGTGGCATATTATAATTTATTATAATAAGTATCTTCTTATTTATAATAAATATCACTTCTTCATTATCAAACATGATCTGATTCATTCCTTAGACTAGATAAAATTTTTAAGTTGAAAGAATAAACGTATCAAAATCTCATGATTGATGTTGGTGAATGGTTCTCCAGAAATGTAGAACTCAACTCACTGTTTATTCTAAGTTTATCAGAGTGGCCATTTCACCATATCTCATTCAGTAGTGGGTATTGCCTGAAACAGTTTGATCAGAAATGCTGTCACATTTTAAATTGCATATCTTTTATTATTATAGGGCTGACGCTTTTATAGTCATATTATTTATATATATATATATATATATTTAGACAACCGTACTTCTGTGAATTATCTCTTATGTACTTTGCCTATCTTTTCCTCTTTGTTATCTTATTATTTATCTCATTTAGTTTTATATAGTTTATTAAAAAGCACTTATTTTTATACATTAAGGATATTGTTTTTGCCATATTTATGTCAAATAGATTCTCTGGCTAGCCTTTTATTTTTATTTATGCTACTTTTATATCCTGGAGTTTTACATTTTTCTGAGGAAAATATCTATTTGTTTATGATTTCTTTCACTAATTTTATACTTAGAAAATATAACTTCATTCTAAGTTTTTTTTTTCCTTCTAAAATCTTCTTCCATTGTTTTTCCTGGTTTCTCTGTGTTTCATATGGTTATTGCAGATTTTCACGTTTTTCTCTTCAATCTGCAGTTCATATCACTGTATAATATAACAAAATTTCAAACCTCATCATCCAGGCTTCCCTAATCTCACTCTACCATCATCCAGCCAATCTCCAGGGTTCTATACATTTACTGTAGAATATTTCCTCCTAGTGAATTTTTCTCTTAGTTTTCTTCAGCCTAGAATGTTACTACCTCATACTTCCAGGTGAGTCTAGGCAAACCTTATCTATCTGTCACATAGCACTTCTGATGATAATTACTTTTCAGATCAGTTACAATTCCATCACTTTTTTTCTTACTTAGAATTTTTGTTTGCATTAGTATTATTAATAATAATACTCTGTTATTATTATTTTTCTATTTATTTCTATTTTTTTATTAATTTTTTTTTTGCATCCACACCTGAAGCATATGGAAATTCCTGGGCCAGGGGTCAAATTGGAGCTGTAGCTGTGGCCTATGCTATGGCCACGGCAACATTGGATCTGAGCTGTATCTGTAAGCTACACCTACAGTTTACAGCATTGCTGGATTCTTAACCCACCAAGCCAGGCCGGGGATTGAACCTGCATCCTCACAGAGACAATGTTAAATTCTTAACCTGATAAACTATAGCAGGAAAATGACTTTATTGTGATTAGAAACTGCAGAGTATACTTGCTCTTAAACCTTTCATTTTCAGCCTGACACTGGGCCAAACAGGGAACACAGGGGTCACAGGACTGGTGCTGAATAAATGCCTCAGACCCCCATACCCATCAGAAGCCTCTGTGCTGCACTAAGTGGTTACAGTTGACCCTGACCTTCCTTTTGGAAGTGAGATTGGAATGCTGTCATGTCTTTGCTGATGCTCTACATAAAGTGTTTGTCCTTCATTCCAGCCAGAATTTACATTTGTAGTAATATCTGAAAGCACATTCACATGTCAAATGTGAATGACATGGCCTCATGAGTTGTTATATTTCTGTGGAGACCATTCTTTGCAGTGTTGAGAGCATTGCTAGGTTCTGCTAGGATAGTTAAAAATAACAAAAATATATACCCTAAATTAAGGTCACAAAGTATCTTGCTAATATCCCTGAGGATAGAAGGGAGTAAGTAAGGGCTTATGGGGGCAAGGAAAGAGAGGGTTAAGTGTTCAGGAAGTACAATATAGCACTGGTTTTAGAGTTACCATGTCTTCTTTCATGCCTATCTTTTGCATGCTTGATTCAGAGATTGACTAAATTTTATTTGGAAAATTAGTAAAATGCAAGGCAATTGTAAAACAAAACTAAAAGTATGTGTTCATATCATCTACTCTGACTTCAGAATTGCTTTACTGCATTCATATTGACTGAGACTTTGGATTTTCCAAAGGAAAGAGTCCACTTTTCTTGTAATGTATTCAACTAATAGTAGTAATGAAAAGAGAGACTTATGTCAGTATTTACAATAACAGGAAGCACTCATTTAATTAATGGTTCTCCAAATAATAAGTGTGTGGATCAACTCTCAACACAGTGATTAAATACAACCGAAGCTTGGAGTTCTTGAGAACCAGAGAATTTTTTTTCAGAAGCTCTGATGTCTTCTAGGATGATAAATAGTGTGTCAAATAAAGGAAAATTAAATCTAAATGATTCAGAACCATTGCTTGAATTTTCCTGAAAAAGCAAATGCAGAAGTTAAAGGAGAATGCACTTGGCTGGGTATTCTGTTATCTTGTCTCAGGTGTGTGTGTGGGGGAGGGGGTGGTTACGTGAAACAGATAGCAAGTCTTCCCTTTGAAATAATGCATGTTTTGAACAGCTACTTCATTCTCAGCTTCTGACAAAGCCTCCATCTCAGGAAAATATATACATGGTTTAAAAATAACCAGAGGATGAAGTGACTCTAATGCTTTAGTAGTCATAATGCCAGCACTGTTTTTCTGGTATGTAAATTCATTGAATTTAGAAACTTGAGTCTCAAATCAAACCTGACTGCTCACCAAACACATTAATGTCATTTTCTTCTGAGTAATTCTAGTATCCTTAAGACTTTTTATATTTAAATATTGTTCTTTGGTGCTTCAGTTAGTTGCTAATTGGTTTTTCCCTTTTAAAAGGAAATAGCATTCATGTATTTTGCTGCTATAAAAGCCATTTAATTTGTAGAAAGGACATTTATTTGGTCCTATGTGTCAGAGATCATTCTAAGCATGGTATATAGCTATAGATGTATATGTATATTGGGGTGTATGTGTGTGTATATATATACATACATGTATATATACACTATATATACATATAAATACACACATCTATATTCTTGTTTAATCCTTACCACAAATCTTGAAGTTGTTTCTAGTGCCTGGCATATGATCAGAACTCAGTATTATCTAACATTAATAACAGCATTTTCCCATTTCACGAATGAGAAAGCGGAGGCTGTTTCCCAGATCGTGGAGCAGGGTACAAACCCAAGTCTGCCTGAACAGTAATTTTCTACTACCTCCCATGTGACAGATTATTGAACAACAGTAACATTAGTAGAGTGTTTCCCATTCAAAAGACCTCTATGTATTCCAATTCTAATGTCTTAACAGAGACACTTCTTTCATTTTTGCCTTCAAAAAATGGTTTTAAATTTAGTCATTGTGATGGAAAGTCATTAGGGGATTTTTGGTAATCCTCCTATTAGTTTTTCCATCAGTAAATGATGTTTTTTCTTCAGTAATGTTTCCCTAGTCATTTATTTTCATTCCTCCTCTGTTGGTCCAACAGGCCTTTTGTGAGCATAATGAGTTTTGAAAGAAATAGAGTGATATATTAATTAACCAAGCTAATTAGCTTGAAGAGCCTTCATTTTTCCATTCCCCGAGTGTATACATTATTTCTGGAAATATGTGTTTGGGAGATCTTGGTTGAGATGGTTTAGGAAGAAGGAAAGGGAACCAATTATTATTTAGAAGGACAGGCAACTCTTGGCTTTTTCAAATAGTGGAGGAAATTGTTGGGAATTATATCTTCAGTTTCTAGTTTTGTGTACAATTTCTGGCTCATCAAAAATGCATGCATAGCTTGTGCATGTTGCTCAGGGTGTACCATGTACCACAGAGCAAAAGCCACCTTCCAGTGTAAGTGCACCGTCCCCACTTAAGTGAACTTACAGGCTGGTACCTGCCACATGTGTCATTTTAGGAGTGGCTCTGGTTTCTGATGCCATTCTTGTAGCTAATCAAATAGCCTAGTTTAACTTTTGGAACAAAATGAAGCAGGAAGGGAAGAGAAACTAGGGTCAGATGTAGATTATTCTATTTCATCAGTAGCAAATTACATCAAATTCAGCTGAAACTAGCTAGTCCATATATTTTAATAGCCCCTTCAATTGAAATAGACATAAGAAAGGAAGATTCCTATACTGTAAGAGTTACTGATGATATTCTTTGTTCTCTGTTTAATATCCTAAACAATGATTTATTACTTTGCAACAGACATGGTCCTGTGCACCAGCAGCCTGCCTTCTAGGATAAGACTTGACATTTTGTATGTGCTGATGAGGTTATAAGTATCAGGACACACAACGAATGAATATTGTGGGAAGGAGGCAGGAACATTTGGGAATTCTAGATCATGGAGGGGTTCTGGATGATCACATTTCCCAGGCTCTTCTCCATACAACGATGGTGCGTTACAGTTTTCACATATGTCAAAGACACTGAAGACCCCTTCTGCAAAGCCTTGCTGTGTGTGTGGACGCAAGCATCACCAGTCGTGGGAACACCAAGGGGCAGAAGTTATTCTACAATCTTTGCAATGCAGGGAAGGCAGAGCCTTTTTTTTTTTTTTTTCTG
Source organism: Phacochoerus africanus (assembly GCF_016906955.1). Taxonomy (NCBI): domain Eukaryota; kingdom Metazoa; phylum Chordata; class Mammalia; order Artiodactyla; family Suidae; genus Phacochoerus; species Phacochoerus africanus. The sequence goes on from NC_062545.1 coordinate 103,975,056, forward strand.
GTCTCATTCTTGAAGGCCATTACATACCCACCTCTCTTGAGCATTCTATAGCAGTAGACAAGATCCTAGCATGTTCAATTCAAAGGGACTCTTTTTCTCTTTATATTTTTCTGTGCCTATGAAAGTACCATGTGTTTGAGGAAAATTTAACCAGAATCTAGGGTTTAAAAAGTACAAAGTAAATGCCTACATTTATGCCCCAACATTGATCATGGTCCACAACCCACAGCTGATCTTTTGCAACCTCGCTGGATATTCTTGGGTGGGTGGAGGGTATGTTTGTATGTGGCTCAGCATGATGTGCACACTCTGAGGAAGAATACCCCAATTGGAATTTATATGGGAGGTTCTCCCTGCCATTGTGTAGAGTTCAGATTGACCTGCAACTCCTGGCATTGTTAGGTATAGAAATCTATGGTAATGTCCAGGTCTGTGGGGACACTGGGGGACTCTCTCTTCAGTGTGTCACCAACTTGTTCCATGACTCTGGATAGGTACTTGACTTCCCTATTGCTTTAGCTAATTTGGACAACTTTTCATATGTTACAAGTGGACATTGGAAAGGAGGATCCTCAAAATCTTTTTCCAGTTCTAAAATTCTGTAAATGTGCTATACATCTTCCCAGTAATTGGTTGCTTTGCAGCCACCATTCATACACCAGGGTGCTGGCACAAAGTTTGCAAGATTCAGAGAGCTGACAAGAAAATTGATTTTTGACTTATTGTTTCCTGGTTGCAAATCAAACTCCCACCACAGAAACATTTTCTTTTGCAAGTGCCCCCCTTTTTCTCACTGAAATCCATATTGTACATTGCCTGGTTAAACCCAATACCTTTAGACTGTATGAAAACTGCCCCTTTGGTAAGAATATTTCAGCAAAGCTTTCATTTGGGCTGTCAACATTCTGTCAGCATCCTGCAGTTGAACTGGAGAAAGAAAGGAGGATGTGTCCTCTGGACATTTTTTTCCTTCAAGGACCTCATGGGTAGCTTTCAGCAGACTTTTTGAGTACACATAAAAATATGTAGAGGATGAGTGATTTTGGGGGGGAATGAGTTTCCCAAACATTTTCAGCTTTGTGTTCCTCAGTGTGTCATCCATAGGGAAGTATAAATGGCAGTACGGGATATAAACCCAAGTGCCCTTCCACCATCTTTGGGCAAGAGTTTCCACACAATGGAACATCAGCAAGACTAATTATTGTTTATAGCTGGAGGTCATTTTGGAGTGAGGGCAACCATCTATCACAAACTGTGTTATTTCCTGGGTGTTAATTGTGCACTCTCTGCTCTAAGTGTGTGGAGACTTATGGCCCCACCCTGATTCCCGTGTCCTTAGAGAACTACTCCATCTCTGGTCCAATTCACACATGGCAGCACCTGGACAGTCCCTTTGTGCTTCTATTTAATTATGCGGATGAATCCATGCATGCAGTGGGTCATAACTCTAAGGCAGTTTTGCCCCCTAGGAGGACATTTAATCATGTCTAGAAGTATTTGTGTTGTTACAGCAGGGAGGGTTGCCAGATAAAATACAGGATGCCCATTTAAATTTGAATTTTTTAAAAATATGAGCAATTTTTAATATAAATATATCCCAAATATTGCATGGGGAATTATTTCTTTTTTATCTGAAATTTAGACTTAACTGAATATTGCATATTTTTTATTTGCTAAATTTGGCAACCCTATGCTACTGAGATCTAGTGGCTAGAGGCTAGGGGTGTTACTACATCCTATAGAGATGGGGGTTCAGCCTACAGAGCAAAGAACCACTAAGACTTATTTGGCCCAACCTGTCAATGACGATGAGGCTGAGAAACCCTGAACTATGGTAGTACCTTATGTGAAAGCAAGTAACAAGTAAAGGAAAAGGCTGATGCTATGAGAGTTTAATTGACAACCAAGAAAGTAAATGATTTGGCAGAACCTAAATAATAAGTCAAAAATCAATTCTCTCATTGGATCTCAGAAAATATTGCGGACTGTGTACACCTTCCTGCCACCATTTGATCTATTTCACTAGAACAGGGGGCCCCTTTCCTTTACAAAAGTCTGATATCTAGCATATCTCTAACTAGTGATGATTGCAAATTGATGCAATAAGTAACAACATAAAATTTCTTGCAATTATTAAGTGCTAAACTCTGTGCTAACCACTTCACACACATCACTTTCAGTCCAAATGGCAGAGGAGGGACATGGTTCCAGGAGACTTCTGTGACTGCAGTCTTTACCTCACCAGAAGTAAAAGACCCAGGCAACACAGTGATTTTAACAGGAAAGACACTCTTCTCACTGAGGCTCCTGCGTCAGATTTTCAAGTTGCTGACTTTGCAGGAGACTTTTCTTCGATGAGTTTATTTCTGTTTTTTCCCAGTTTCTTGGTCGTCGAACAGTGACTGCAGATACTTTGGAGGTAGGTGGATCTATTTCCAAAACTCTACCTGCTGGGAGACACCCCCTGACTTCTCACGCTGCTTCTGTCATTCTTCTGGTGGATTAGGGAGGCGCAGCTGTGTCAGTACCAGGCTCCTAGGGAGCCTGGCAGAAGCTGGCCCTGCTCGTAGGCATTCCAATTTAGTAGCAGTCGCTAGGATTTCTTCCCCTAAGGTATTTTTAAATGAAGAACTTTGCAAATAGTTTATTTAATATTTCTGGGAAAGATTTCCCACGAATCATTTGCTTTTGCAAATAAGTGGAAGTGTTTCTGTCCCTTTGTGCCTTCACATCTTCAGGCTCGACAGAGTCCTAGGTTGGCATCTGCTCCCCAGCATGTGGAGCAGGAATCTGGGGAGCTCCAAGGAGACCTGTGCCCTCTGAAAGTGATAGGAAGAGAATAAAAGCAGCATCTAAGCCTCTGCTTAGTGACCAGGAATCATCACCTCTTGTCACATTAAGCAGAACACCAGTTATTTGGTGCCTCTCTCTTTTCTCTTACTCACCAAGGTCAGGAATTTTCAACTTGTTTTCACGATTATACTTCTCTCAGCAGTGTGCAGTATCTATGTACAGTGAACACTAGTGTCTTAGCAATTAGAATTTAAACAGCCTATTTTGTGGAGTTTCTCCTCCTTTTTTGATGAAAATGTTACCACCCTGTTGCTTTTCAGACTGGTATAAAGTTAAAACAACTTATCACACTCATATACACACACAAAGGCACATTTGAGATTTCAGTCATATGCATACAAAGATGCTCAAACCAATATTATAAAATTAGATTATTTTCATCTTGCAGATGATGGAACAGAGATTCATTGACACATCCCAAGCTTCCATAGTTGATAAGTGGTGGAATCAACTTCGAACATGACTTCATTCCTAGAGACATCTCTTCTCTGCCACACAGACATTTGCTGGACATTTAAGAGGATGCCGGAGTTCCTGTCGTGGCACAGTGGTTAATGAATCCAACTAAGAACCATGAGGTTGCGGGTTCGATCCCTGCCCTTGCTCAGTGGGTTAACGATCTGGTGTTGCCGTGAGCTGTGGTGTAGGCTGCAGACGCAGCTCGGATCCAGCGTTGCTGTGACTCTGGTGTAGACTGGCGGCTACAGCTCCGATTCGACCCCTAGCCTGGGAATCTCCATATGCCGCGGGAGCGGCCCAAGAAATAGCAAAAAGACAAAAAAAAAAGAGGACGCCCAAATGTCGCTTCACTGTTATGGATCTCACGCTCTAAAATCTGATTGTGTTTATTTTGAAGGAAAGCCAACAAGCACATAGGTAGGCAGTAAAACCAGATCCAGATCTATTTCCATCCCACTGCTGATTCTGCATCTTCTAACCTAGAAATATAGGGAGAACACATTGAAAGAAGTTGAAGAAATTGCTTGACTAGAGGCAGGAGGTTTTTGCCTAAGAATAAGGGACCCAACAGGATGAGGAATTCAGACTTGCGTTTCCTTTTAAGATGAGAGACAAGCTTCCCATGTCTTTGTCCACTTTAATCATTGGTTGTCAATGATTATTATCATCTTGCCATATTCAGAGTGCCTCATAGATTCAAATACTGTCCTAGTTTTAAGGGACTAAAAGAAAGTTAACTACTTGGGATATTTACAGAAGATACTCTTCAATCTTTAGTGGGTGCCATATTGCGACTGAGCACAATACCACAATTAAGCAACTCTGCTCTAATTGGGCTTCTCTCTGGATCTCTTGGGGGTGGGATGACTAGAAATATACATAGTCTGCTTGTGCTGCCATACGGTCACGGTGCTTTTGCACCATATTTTTGGAATATGACTTACAGATGCATGGCTGGGGAAAGTGTTGGGGACTGCTCCACTGGGACAGCTAATGTCAGCCACAAATCTGTGTATCAACTTTAAAGCTGCCAAGATGGTGCTATGTGTCGACTATTCAACTCCCTGAATTCTTGGCATAAACACCAATAAGTCAAAATCAAATCTGCTTTATGAGGCATACAGATTGCCTGCCTGTTAGGGCACACATGCTCATTCAGTTGTGTGTGAAAAAGGACATTCTCGGTCTATTAATTATTCTTCTGATGCTCTAGGTAAGTGGCTGGTAGAAGATGTATAGATGACTGATAGAATAGAGGTAGAGTAATTGTCTTGGGGTTTTTGATATGTGATTGAGGAATCTGAAATATGGTATCGTTCAGCCTAATAACTTAAACTACTACATCTGTGCTTAGTAAGGGTGACAGTTGCATGAGTCACTATCATGTTGAAAAAAAAAGTAACTGAACTGATTAGGAAGCTTGAATGCCACATCTCCACATATTGATGCTATTAACAGGATGGCTGGGTATGAATTATGATGGAAGCATTATAGTCAAATCTAATGACATATAGTCACAGATAGTGACTGTAAGTGGTATATGGGTCATGTATGTGTGGGTCCAATGCACATTCACTTTACACACAGTGCAAATCAATGGGAGAAAAAGAAAAACTTAGTTCTATATAATATGCCATCATTCCTCAATAGCATGAGGGGGCCAGGAATTTTATTGTGGGGATGTAGCTTTTTATAATACAGCTGTTGATACCTCTGTCTGTGATACCATGCAACACTTGTTGGGGGTATATTATTTAATTGGGTCGGTTCCATTTTCAAGTAACATAATGAGGTTCATTTTTGTTTATAAAGTCCCCGAAAATTACAATATGGGAAGACCATAAAGTTGATTTTCACTTTCTCGTCTTCTGCAGGGCTGGAATCAGACTTTGCAATACCAGTAGCATCATCTTTAGGCATGAATGTCTAAGGGGAAGGAAGTCACACAATCTTCCTTTGGGCTTTTCTTGCCTTCTTATACAGTGGTCATAATTTTCTTTGTGATGGAAGCTGTTTCCCTTTCATTCATTTCAGGGCCAGTCCTCAGGCAGAACTGAGAAGTGATAACATTTGTCTCCCACCCAATGTCTTCTCTTCTTGTCCTGGGAACTCTTGTTAGGGTGTTTGGTTTGAGACAGGATGTGTGGCAGTCATTCCTACTCTGAACCTCAATTTTCTTATCTAGTAATTACGGAGGATGCCATGCCCACCTGTAACAGAGGTTTATTCTATCAGTGATTATTAACCTTCACCATATGGAATCCTACAGAAAGTTGATTACAGATTAGTTTAAAAAAAAACACTTTAGGTAGTTCTAAAATGTACTTTTCCATCTTTGGTTGATACAAATCAATGGTTCTTGGGCTGTGGGCCCAACTGGGAATTTGTTAGAAGGAAAAATCTTTTTTGCTTTTTAGAGCCACACCCATGGCATCTGGTTGTTCCCAGGAAAGGGGCCTCATCAGAGCTACAGCTCTTGGGCCAGGCCACAGCCATAACAGATCCCAGCCACGTCTGTGACCTCTACCACAGCTCACAGCAATGTCGGATACTTAACCCACTAAGCAAGGCCAGGGATTGAACCCACAACTTCAAGCTTCCTAGTCAGATTCGCTTCCACTGTGCCACAACGGGAACTCCAAGAAGGCAAATTCCTAATTCAGAAACTTTGGAAGTAGGGCCAAACAATCTGTTTGTTAACCTATGTATTACTTTTATTTCCATGAACAATGAAGTTTGAGGATCACTGGACCAGATATAGACTAAGAATGTGGTCTTTCCTGACCACGTGGGTCAGCATCTTTAGGATGCATCTTACAAAAGCAAATTCAGGAACCCTACCTAAGACCAACTAAATCAGAGTCTCTGGGCCTCAGGCCCAGAAGTCTTTTTTGATAAGTTCCCCAGGAAATTCTAAAACATGTTAAAGCTGGACAAACCACTGTTCTAAAACAGTGGTTCTCTAAACTGTGTACACATTAAAATCATTTGGAGGATTTCTTATTTATTTACTTTTTATTTTAGCTGGTTTACAGTGTTCTGTCAATTTTCTGCTATACAGCATGGTGACCCAGTTACACATACAAGTATACAATCTTTTTTCTCACATTATCATGCTCCATCATAAGTGACCAGACATAGTTTCCAGTGCTATACAGCAGGATCTCATTGCCTATCCAGCAGGATCTCATTTCCTATACAGACATAGTTTCCAGTGCTATACAGAAGGATCTCATTGCCTATACAGCAGGATCTCCTTGCCTATCAGAGGGCAATAGTTTGCATCTATTAACCCCAATTTCCCAATCCATCCCACTCTATCCCCTTCCCCCTTGGCAACCACAAGTCTATTCTCCAAGTCCATGATTTTCTTTTCTGTGGAAAGGTTCATTTGTGCTTACTTCACTCAGTATGAAAGTCTCTAGTTCCATCCATGTTGCTGCAAATAGCACTATTTTATTCTTTTTTATGGCTGAGTCATATTCCATTGTGTATATATACCACATCTTCCTAATCCAATCATCTGTCTTGGCTATAGTGAATAGCATTGCAGTGAATATGCGAGTACATGTGTCTTTTTCAAGGAAAATTTTGTCCAGATATATGTCCAAGAGTGGGAATTTTGGGTTATATGGTAGTTCTATGTATAATTTTCTAAGGTATCTCCATACTGTTTTCCATAGTGGTTGTACTAACTTACATTCCCACCAACAGTGCAGGATGGAGGAGTTCTTAAACGATACTGATAGCTGGACCCCTGCCATAGACCAATCACTTAGAGTCTAATGTCCAAACAGAACTGGGAGTTCCTGGACTAGACAATCTTTAAATCCTTTCTAGATTCAGGTTCCATTATTTTCACATTCTCATTCTGTTTCCCTAAATATGTATCCTAACTTCCAACCCATAGCATACTTCACAGTCCATACCATACGTGTTTTATGCCACACAGCCCTCGGCCTGCTGTTCATTTCATGGTAAGCATATAATATATCTTCATTGGCTAAATCCAGTGCCTTTTATATGACTGTGAATTAAAAACAACAGATGCAACCTGAAAAGCTCATTTCTAAGCCCAGTTATCAGAAAGACTTGGTCCTAAAAGATTTTCATTCCTATATCCAGGTATCTGGATGTTGTCTTTCTATCACTGTGTTGAATAACACTGGCCTTCAGGTTTCGTTTATTCAGACATTGTTTGTAATGGATTTGGAATTATCTCCTTACCTCCAATTAAAAAAAATAGAGTCAACGGGCAAAAGACTTTGGAGGCTGGGCTGTTAGGAATTGTTTCCTGCAGCTTCCCAGACCTTCATCATAATAATGTGCAAGCTAGGGCACATTGATGCTGGTTGTCATGTAAACGCAAGAGAAGGGCCCTAATAACACAACCTTTTTTTTTTTTTTTTGTCTTTTTCCCTTTTCTTGAGCCGCTCTCAGGGCATATGGAGGTTCCTAGGCTAGGGGTCTAATCGGAGCTGTAGCCACTGGCCTGCGCCAGAGCCACAGCAACGCGGGCTCCAAGCCGTGTTTGCAACCCACACCACAGCTCATGGCAACGCCAGATCCTTAACCCACTGAGCAAGGCCAGGGATCGAACCCGCAACCTCCTGGTTCCCAGTCGGATTCGTTAACCACTGCGCCATGACGGGAACTCCAAACACAATCTTTTAAGCTAAAATTTAAGCTGGACTGAGTGACATCAAACAGACAGCAGCCATAATGAGCTGTTGCAAGTGAAGGTCTGGCTGAAAAGCAGTTAACAAAAAACTTTGAGAGCTGTAGGGATATCTGACAGATTGGCAACTTGCTTTGAGAATGAGACTGTCCACCCGCTTCCAATTCCCAGACTCACAGCCTGCGGCTAAGTCATCAGGAATAAAATAAACAGGGAAACTGGAGAGGAAAAACAGCACCCTATAACATCCATCAACAGTGGGAGCCAAAGCTACTGAAGCTGTTAAATCGACAACCATCCTTTGTGTTTATTTTCTATTCACTGGGGTTGCCAATTCAAGCTTGCAGAGAACTAACAGCACAATTAGAGCCAGGCAGGTTCTGGGGGAACCCAGGAAAATCCAGACCAAAACAGAGTATTTTGATGTTTAGATTGAAATCTCCTGTTGGCTAGGAAAGGGGTATTTATTGTGTATGAAGACAATAATGCTATTATCCACCCAGCAATTATGGTCACAAAGCTGCTCAGACAGCAGCGAGCTATTTCAGTTAGAGAAAAAGGACCAAGGCATTGCCGACAGCGTTCCTGGGGATATTGACTCTGGTTTTGCCTGGTTTAGCGGAATATGTGCTTTTGCTGGTGTCATCAAGGGAGTGAAGAAAATTTGACACTTCTTTAGGGTGGAGGACATGTGTCCCATACTCCCTGCAGAAAAGCCCCAGATACTCAGGCCAGAAATGCAATTGTGAGAGGATTTGCCACATGGATTGGCCTTTTTACAAGGGCACAGATAATCTGGGCAATTCTAAGCAGAGGCAATATAAAGTCCAATGGAGGAGCCGGGCAAACTGAGACTTCCAACATTTTTTTTTTTTAAGTTTTATTGAAGTATAGTTGATTTACAAGGTTGTGATAATTTCTTCTGTACAGCAAAGTAATTCAGTTATACATGTACACACATCCATTCCCTTTCCCATATAAATTATCACAGAATATTGGGTAGAGTTCTCTGTGCTATACAGCAGGTCCCTATTAATCAATCATTCTATATACCTCTGTGTGCAAATGCTAATCCCAAAGCCCCAGTCTGTCCCTCCCCCTCCTACCTGCCCTCTTTGGTAACCATTAGTTTTTCAAAGTCTGTGAGTCTGTTTATCTTCTGCAGATAAATTCATTTGTATCTTTTTGTAGATTCTGTATATAGGTAATATCATATAATGTTTGTCTTTCATTGTCTAACTTCCCTTAGTATGATAATCTCTAGGTCTATCCATGTTGCTGCCAATGCCATTATTTCATTCTTTTTTATGGCTGAGTAATAATTCATTGTATATATGTACCACATCATCTTTATCCATTCAGCTGTCAATGGATATGTAAGTTGCTTCCATGTCTTGGCTATTATAAATAGTGCTGCAATGAACATTAGTATGCATGTATATTTTCACATTATGGTTTTCTTCAAATGCCCAGGAGTGGCATTGCTGGAACATATGGTAGTTCTATTTTTAGTTTTTTGAGGAACCTCCATACTTATTTCCATAGTGATTTCACCAAGTCACATTCCTACCAAGAGCGGAGGAGGGTTCCCTTTTCCCCAGGGTTCTTCATTGAGCTATCAAAGTCCATTGCATTTGGGGCCCAGGTTTCCTCATTTCTGTTATTTTAGGAAACCAGAACCAAAGTCTATCCCAGATTTTAGGCATCACATCTTTTACAGATCACAGCTCCTTCTGGCCTTTTATTCCACTGATTCTACCTGGGCATCAGTTTTTCTCTTTAACAGTAGCTATTCTACAATCCCAACGTCTCTAGTCTTCCATACACGATAGGTAATGTTTCTAAAAATTCCATAAACTCATAGAAGTCAGGATGTATCTCGAGGTGGCCCACACTAGATGTATGTAGTAGTAGTTTATACATACCAGGTAGATGTAGGTGTTAGGAGGTGATGTCAATCAACCACGGAGTTGGAGGCCAACTTTCAGCATTGTCCTGAGGAAAGGGCAGGGTCCCCTCAGTGGGCCCAGGAGTGGGACCACCTCAAATGCAAACACCAGCACATAATCTAATGGATTATATGATTCAGAAAATAAGCAAACCTTTTCTAGGCTTTCCTGTTTAATGACTTTTAAAGCAGGCAAGAAAATCAATGCCATAGTCTACATATTGCTTCATTTAGCCATGTTCTAAATGCAGTAGATGTGTGAACTGCATGCTAATAAAATAAACAGTCTTGGATAAACCTGCCACTATCCCCTGAAAAGACATTGAGGAACATGTTCACCTGACATGGGCATGAGTTCCAAGCTTTTGAAAAAGCTAGGGCTTCTGGCAAATCAGAAAAAGAAATTCAACAATTAGCCTGTCCCCTAATTTTCCTGATAGTCAGGTTTGTCTCAGGATGCTAATTCTTAGCATATGGGTCTTCCAGTAGTTCCTCCAAACCTCTTTGGTGACCCCTTTGCAGGGGAAACCTAGAGGTTAACTAAGAAACAATCATCAGTTCCTGAATGTTGACCTGAGCTACCTGAAAAAAAAGTCCTGAGATGGTCTGAGCATCTTTATTCCCTGTTAGGAAAAAGCTCCATGGTCCAATATTAATTCCTATAGTTCCTACAACCCCCATTTGGATTAACATTTAATCAACAGAGCAGTTGCCTTTTTATTTCATTGTGGAGAAGTTTCAATAAAATAGAATAGTATTACATTGTAATGAGTGACAAACACTGGTGAATTTTCATTTAAAATCAATAAGTTGAACCAAGCAGTTGTTTCATAACTGATGGGTCATCTCAACTTAATGAACAGTAACTAAAAACATATTAAATAAATGTCTGGCATGCAGAAGGGAGGCAGAGCAAAAGGCTAATTATTGCCCCACTAGGCTTTATGATCCTCAAAGAGAGGGCTGTATTTTGTTCATTTATTCCTTAGCCAATGCCCAGAACGATACTAAGAAGGTAGTGAGTACCCAGTGAAAGCTTGCCAAACTGAATAAATTAATAATCAATGTGTAGGAGAGAGTTTTCCTGTAGAGAAAACGAAGCAGCACTTGACTAATTGTGGCCACCTCTCAGTGGATGGTGCTGATCACAGTGGGTTGGATAGATATAGTCTTTTTGCTTTCCTAAATGTTTATAATAATGATTCTCCAATTTTAGTTTGCGGCAGAATCACCTGGACAGTTTACCAAACACAGATTCCTAGGCCTGACTTCCAGGGTTTTTGATTCAGTTGGTTTGAAGCCCTAAGAATTTGCATTTCTACATTCCCAGGCAATCTGATGCTACTTTTCTGGGTACTATATTTTGAGCATCATTGGTTTAGAGCACCTACCTGCACTCCCCCAGTGGCAGTCTCCATCAATTTATTTACAAGAGAATTCTTCCCTAGAGCTCACACAAAAAGCATGTGGGGAATATTTACTGACGATGTAATGATGCCAGCCTCATTAAAGGGGAACCTCAATGGCTTGAGTTCACAGGGACCCTCCACCTATGAAGGGCAACATGTCAGTTTTTCTGCTGGCCTTTTCTTTTTTCTTCTTACTTCATATGATGAAGAACTGCTATTAGAGGCCTACCAGACATACATTAATTTCTTAGGGAATCTAGCATTAGCTGTTAGTGATGCTGCCCACAGTTGCTCTAGCTGCGTGTCTGATTCATGGGCCCTTCACACAGGATGGCTGTCCAGATAACAGCATCACCTGTTGCCTTGAGAGCCGATTAGAGGTGTCAGCTCTCCACCTTTGCATGTAATTTTTTGTTGTTGTTGCTGTTCCAATTAAGCCTCCACATCTGTATTTGCCTTAGTTACAAACTGTTAATTTTGAGTGACTCTGGATATCACTGATTATGCTGAACATGGACCGTCTATTTGCTTTGCAAAATATGGGAAAAGAAATCCTTCACTATGAAAAGCAAGGATAAAGCATCCGTGCATTCTGATTGGGTGATTTGTTTGCTTTTCAGTAATGGGACTGGGCTTTGAGACCTCATCGATAGCTTCTCATCTGGTTTCCTTCAGCAACAGCACTGACTATAAAGGTTTTTTGTTGTTGTTGTTGTTTTGTTTGTTTTAACTTCAGGGATACACACATTAGTAAGAGAAGAGTACAGAGCTAATGGATTGATCTAGTTTGGTAGGTAATGGATTCTGCTACCTTGGCCCCATTACCTACATTCTCTCAACAAGGTTAAGCTATATTTAATGAGCTCCATAGTTGAAATTTTCTTTTTCTTTTTCTTTTTTTTTTTTTTAATGGCCACACCTGCGGCATATGGAAATTCCCTAAGCTAGGGGTCAAATCAGAGCTACAGCAGTAGGCCTGTACCACAGCTGCAGCAATGCGGGATCTGAGCAGCATCTATGACCTACCCTACAGCTTCTGGTAATGCCAGATTCTTACCCACTGAGCAAGGCCAGGGATTGAACCCACATCCTCATGGATACTATATCGGGTTCTTAACCCACTGAGCTACAACAGGAACTCCTTGAAAGTTTTCATCCTGGCATCCTAGAGTTACTTATACCTGATGATTTTTTCTCTCTGCAAAATTTGATTTATTCTTCAAAGAAAAGTTTATTTCTCTCTTCAGAGTCCATTATGAACTCTTGAGTCCTAACTCCCACAAATGTTCATCTGACGCTTCATTCTACACTGCTCTGTGATGTCCTGCACATTGTAATTTATCTTTGTATATGTATAAATGATGCCTCCTTAATTAGATAACAAACTTGTTCATTCATATTTTCTTTCAGAACATCCTTATTCAGTATCTGCAGGTACAGGGCACCACAACTGATGCTGGCAGAATATGAAGAAGCAGAATACATGTTCTTATATCCAGGCTCTTCAGGAATTTATGATTTAATAGTAAAGCCAAGCTATATACACATTCACCCCCCCACACACACAAACACAAAAATACAATTACTTTCATTCACAACTGGACGTCAATTAGGAGTGATGTAGTTGATGTCTACATAAGTTTTTATTTTCCCTCTAGGCCTACATATTCTTTTATAAACAATAGGCATTAAATACATTAATTATCTTCATGTCTATATAAAATATGCCTTTTCTTATTAAACATCTATTTTTTTCCTGTTCTTTTTTTAATATAATGATTGTATTTTTTTTCCATTATAGCTGGTTTACAGTGTTCTGTCAGTTTTCTACTGTACAGCATGGTGAGCCAGTTCCACATACATATATACATTTTTTTTTCCTCATATTACTATGCTCCATCATAAGTGACCAGACATAGTTCCCAGTGCCACACAGCAGGATCTCATTGCTAATCCATTACAAAGGCAATAGTCTACATCTATTAACCCCAAGTACCCCATCCGTCCCACTCCTTCCCCCTCCTCCTTGGCAACCACAAGTCTATTCATAAAACTTTCCTTGAAAAAGGCACATGCAGCTGTATGTTCACTGCAGCACTATTCACAATAGCCAAGAATGGAAACCACCCACCAAATGTCCATTAACAGATGATTGGATTAGGAAGCTGTGGTATATATACACAATGGAATACTACTCAGCCATGAAAAAGAACAAAATAATGAAAAAGAACAAAATAATGTCATTTGCAGCAACATGGATGGAACTAGAGACTCTCATTCTGAGTGAAGTAAGTCATAAAGAGAAAGACAAATACCATATGATATCACCTATCTGGAATCTAATATATGGCACAAAGGAACCATTCCACAGAAAATTATGCAATTTTCTTTTTGGAGAATGAGGAATGGGCAGGCTTATCATCAGGAAGCCCAACCTAATTTTCTATCTTCTTAGCCTGTTTCTTCTCATACCACATCCCATATGAATCCATGTTGCTGACCTCTGCATAATTTCCAAAACATTATGTTTTTTTGAGGCGCATACCTAGCTCTCCTTGCCTATCGAATTCCTGCTTCATCTTCAAGGCCTACCTCAAATGTCAAACCCTCTGAGTAGCTTTCTTAAACATCTAGAGAGATATTTGTATCCCTTCTGTGTATCATTAATCACTTTCTATGTTTACACTAGTTCTATTTTTTTTTTTTCATCATTAGACAATTATTTAAGTGCTTGTTTTGCTCATTGGATTCCGCGTTCCCAAAGGTTGAGGAACTTGTCTTATTTGTATCATTATTTCTAGCCCCTAATTGACTAGCTTACTATATCTTTGTGGAATGAATATATGAATTCATTTGTTAAATAAATATGTGAATAGACACCCAGCCTAAAAGCAATAAATCTGTAAATATTTGTTAGACAAGTGAATGGACAATAAACAAATACATTGGTGCCAAATACCATGCTACAGTTTCTTCTGATCATATTTTCATGTTGTGATGGAAATATATTTGAAAGTATCACATCCCATCGATAGCAGTTCAGAGCTCAGCCCAGATGTGTGAAATTAATCCTGAACCCAAATACACCTGCTTTTGTTTTGATGTTTTTCAACCTGAAGATACAGCAAATAACATCAATCCTGGTTCCAACTCATAAGGGTATCAAAAAATATAAAACATAGATTTGCATTGTGCCAAAAATGGTGATCAATAGTGTTGGCCACCACTAAGAAATGTGCATAACTTTAGAACACTAAAATTTCCTAGCAAATTCCATATAAACAAAGCAGTGTTTTAGGAGGAGGAATAGAATCTGGTCATTCAAAAAATAATAATGTGTCAAAAATTTGTTGGTCAAACTGAATAATGTAATTCAAAAGTGGATAAATTCTGGTGACTCTTAGAAGTCCTAAGAAAGGGTTTATAATTGGACTGTGGAAAGTCCAGCAGAATTTCATCAATATGTTTTACCAAAGGGTATTGTATAACTCTGACCACATTCCTGTGATGATTATGAATTTACATGACATTGGACATGGCAAAGTCAAACCTCCCTGTTTCCTGTCTTTTATTGAGCACTTTCATCACCCAGTTAGTTACATCTCAGTTTGGAACCCCATGACTTTACAATCCCCAGAATAAAGATGGAGCAAAATTCACATTTTAACCATTTAATGACTCTGAAAAAAGTTGACCTTCATCGGGTCAACTGACAATGTAGGAAAACATTCACGTGCACTAAGGAAGCCTCTACCAAGCCGTGACTTAAACATTTCTGAGAATTACTGACTTAGCTGACTCCCTCTATAGCTAGCTACCTTTAGAACAAAGAATTAGTGAAAACAGTGCCTTCCTCTGCATTTGTCTTTTAATGATTTGTCTCAAGTACATTGATCTATATGGTCTCAGCATTGATAATTGGAGGCTTTAATTTTGAATGTTGCTCTAAATCTGAGAGCAGTGGATTATGCGTCTTTACCAGGAAAGGAACAAGATTTCTTCAGTTAAAACGTCACTACCTTAGATTTAAGAAAGCCTGAAACTGGCCTACACTGAAGAGCTTCCAAAAGAGGATAAAGCTTTTCTCTCATACATTATTTTGCTTATTCTATAAAAACATAAATTTCTGGAGTTCCCGTTGTGGCTCAGTTGTTAACGAATCCAACTAGGAACCATGAGGTTGCGGGTTTGATCCCTGGACTTGCTCAGTGGGTTAAGGATCTGGCATGGCAGTGAGCTGTGGTGAAGGTTGCAGACGCGGCTCGGATCCCACGTTGCTGTGGCTCTGGCATAGGCTGGTGGCCACAGCTCTTATTAGACCCCTAGCCTGGGAACCTGCATAAGCCGCAGGAGCAGCCCTAGAAAGGCAAAAAGACAAAAAAACAAAAAAAACCACAAACGTAAAATTCTTTGCAATTATTTTCCTGATCAATTCTGTTACATTTTTCTTTTCTTTTTTTTTTCTTTTTACAGCTACAACTGCTGCATATGTAAATTTCAGGGCCAGGGGCCAAATCACAGCTTTAGCTGTAGGCCTATACCACACCCACAGCAACACCAGATCCAAGCTGCATCTGCAATCTACACTGCAGCTTGCAGCAATGTCAGATCTTTAAATACTGAGTAAGGCCAGGGTTCGAACCGGCATCCTCACAGAGAACACATCTGGTCCTTAATACGCTGAGCCACAATAGGAGCTCCCTTTTATATTTTAAGAGCAATACATCTTTTCAGAAGGAAATTCCAATGTATAACATAATACTTGTAGGACATAAAATTTGACTGAAAATGGTTGATTTGAACTGGTCTTCTGGAAAGCAAGTGTTGTCAAGGGTTGCCCATTGTATTCAGGGTATGTGGACAAATCTGACTGGGTGCTGCTTTAGAGGTCCTTTTCGCTTTGGGGTTTTACTCTTGAATATTAACTGAAAAAACGATTTGATATTAATGGTATATATGTCAGAATTTATCTTGAAGGAGGGAAAGGATGATCATTTACCTTTTTGAACATTTTAAGCAGATTTGGAACTGTGCACATGGTCTGATTTGGTTTGGGTGATTAGAATATTTGGTTCTATTGGCAAGAGTTCCTTTGAGTAAATGATGTGTAGACATGGGCTCTGATAGCCCATTTTCAACTTCCTGAAATTCATTCTACCAATTGACTTTACCCATTGTATTGTTCTCTTTGTCATACTTTATAGTCTATCTTTAAGCACCCCAAAGAAGTACACATCAAGTGTACTGTGATTTGAAAATTTCAAGGAATTATTATTCCACCTCCTCTTTTTAGGAGTTGGCTCCAGTCCCAAATCTTCCTACTAAAAGGTTTTTTCTTTTTCCTTCTAACTTTCTTTTATAAAAACAAGCTGATTTTTTTTCCTGTTGCATTTTAAATTTTGAAATGTGTAACTAATGAGACTAATTCCCCTATCTCCTTTCTTTTGCACTTCCTTTATATCTCACACTTTGGACTAGAATCATTATTAATTAGTTAATTTTTGTAAAGAGTTTGAAAGAAAGAATTGAGTGATAATAGGGAGAGCAGAGAAAACGGGATGCTGGTAGAAGGAATACTAATGAATGTTAATCCTGAATGCTCACATAGTGTCTTTTGTCTTCAAAGTGGTTGAAAGAAGCACTAATTAATGATCATTCTATAGGATGATGATTAAAACAGTATAGTCAGTGTCCAAGTGTCTCTGCAGCAAACACAGAAGCTCAGTTACTGGGTACAGGCTAAACTGATGATGTATGTACTTCCTGTGCAGAGGGAGTAACATCAGACCATATCACCTAATGGAAAGATTTGGTGAAGCAAACAGGCACAGTTGATCACATGTGGCCATTATTTTGGATATGGCTCAAAATTTGGGATGTGCATATGTAAAAAGAAAAGTTGGCTAGTAGCCTAGGTATCAGAAAAAAAGTTCTGAAGAATAAGACATTGGGAAAAGTTTTGAGGATGGAGAAGAAGCACTTGGCTATTTTACTTTTTGAGAGTTTCAGGCAAATGTTTCCTAATGCTTTCTTTTTTTTCTAAATTATATTGAAGTATAGTTGATTTACAATGTTGTATCAATTTCTGCTATACAGCAAAGTTCTTCAACCATGCATATACCCATAGCAATTCCCATATATATTATCATAGAATATTGAGTAGTTTTCCCAGCAGGTCCCTGATGATCATCCATTTCATATACAATACTATGCATGTGCTAATCCCAAATCCCTACCCATCCTTTTCTCCCACCCTCTCCCTTTAGTATTCATAAGTTTGTTTTTGAAGTTTGTGAGTCTGTTTCTGTTCTGTAAATAAATTATTCACATTTTTAAGATTCCACGTATAAGTGACATCTACGATATTTGTCTTTCTCTGTCTGTCTAACTTACTTCATTTAGTATGATAATCTCTAGGTCCATCCATATCACTGCCAATGGCATTATTTCATTCTATTTTGTGGCTGAGTAAAGCCCATTGTACATATGTACCGCTTCTTCACCCATTCATCTTTCACTGGACATTTAGATTGATTCCATGTCTTGGCTATTGTAAATACTCTGCAGTGAACATTGAGGTACATGTATCTTTTCAAATTATGTTTTGTTTTTTTTTTCTGGACATAGGCCCAGGAGTGGGATTGCTAGATCATATGGTAGTTCTATTAGTTTTCTGAGGAAACTCCATACTGTTTCCGATAGTGATTGTACCAATTTACATTCCTGCCAACAGTGTAAGAGGATTTCCTTTTCTCCATGACCTCTCTAGCATGTATTTTTTGCAAACTTTTTGATGATGGCCATTCTAACTAGTATGCAGTGATACCTCATTGTAGTTATGATCTGCATTTCTCTAATAATTAGTTATGTTGAGCATCTTTTCATGTGCTTTTAAAGCAAGGTCACTGTAACTAAGCCTCCAAAAAATGCTGGTATGGCAATATATGCCAGATGTGCCAAATCTTGGTGGCATATCATGGGTTGGCCTTTGTTTGTCCCTGCCTCCTAGGGAACTGACTCCCAGTAAAGGAGGCAGAAACAAGGGCAAACTGACCAACACTGATGCTTTTTACTTCTTTCCAATGGTTCTAAGTTCTTCACTATTCCTGTCACTCAGAGGGCAGCCCAACCTCGGGCTTCTTGAGGATCTAGAATCATATCAAGAAACTGGTTATCATTCCAATTATGTTCTACTTCACCCTAGAGTGTATTTTAAAACCTCTCTTCTTAAATTGACCAAAACACATGAGGCATGTTTCCAGAGGAGGCAATATAATTAAAAAAAATCCTATTTATTATCCCAATCCTCATTCTTCCCCATGTTCCTTATAATTCTTCATTAGACTCTATGGAAGACTGATGAAAAGCAAATGAAACAGAAAATTCTTCAGGAAAGACCAACTAAGGAGAGCAGGAGGAAGCAATGCCTTTGTGTTTTTCCTGATGTTCAAAGCATAACTCTTCCCTAAATAATGCATTTGCTGCTAGTTCAATAACATAGCTCACACTTGAGAAGAGACTCCTTGACAACATTTGATGTCCATCCTTGTGCTCTTAAAAGTGGACCTCCTTTAATGTTTATTGTTACTGTGCTGTGCACTGGGAGAGTGCTATTTGGAATTCTCTGTGTCACTAGACATTACGTGGTGCTTTAGTCATGGACAATTAGTAAGCATTGACCCTCATTGTGATTTACACTGTATTTCCCAGGCTCCAAATAGCCATTTTCTGGAAGAACAAAAGTATTTTTCAACAGGCCAGGTCCTCTGAGTAGACAGAAGATTTTTCCTGCTTTGAAGGGTAGGAGGTGGGATCCTTGAAGACAGAGGTACAATGATGCATGAACTTATCAGGCATAAATACGATGCAAGTTCATTACTCCCTGCCATCTGGAGACATCATTTATCATGTATTAAGGAGGGCAATGGTTATGTTCATCATGTAGACTTTTAATAAATTGAAAACACAAGACATCATTAGGCAACTTATCCTTCCCTGGGTCAGGCTGTGTCTCTATGAAGAGGATGGGTTAGTACTATGAAGAATAATCATCTTCGGGGGATGATCAGCATCTGAACTTGAACCTGAAAGAGGACATGAGTGTAAGTGATATATTTTAACCATACCCCTCTTTCCACCTAGAGTGCACGTTTCTGTAATGCTAAAAATGTTGACGTCATATTTGCATAACTGTGAAACTGGGAAAGGAAAAAAAAAATCTTTCCTAGAGCGTAACACAGAAAACCTCTGCTGTTCTATCACTCTTCTCATAATGTAAAGATAAGGAGTGACATTCCCTGATCTTTAGATTGGTAAAAAAAAATATATCTTTTTTTTTTTTTAAAGTATGGATTTCTACTTTACAGCCTGCAGTCTTTCCCTCTTAGCTGGTTACAATAATACTGCTAACTCTAGACTCTGTTTGATGGTCTGCAGACTCTTTTTTTCTTTCCTTTTTATGGATGCACCTGTGGCATATGGGAGTTCCTGGACTAAGGGTCAAATCAGAGTTGAGCTGTAGGCCACACCACAGACACGTCAATGCCAGATCCAAGCCGCATCTGTGACCTGTGCCTCAGTTTGCAGCAACACTGAATCCTTAACCCACTGAGCAGGGCCAGGAATCAAACCCTCATCCTCACAGGCACTATGTTAGGTTCTTAACGCACTAAGCCACAATAGGAACTCTGATCTGTAGATTCTTTTTTTTTTTTTTTGTCTTTTTGCCTTTGCTAGGGCAGCACCCGCGGCATATGGAAGTTCCCAGGCTAGGAGTCTAATCAGATATGTAGACTGTAGACGCTGGCCTATGCCATAGCCACAGCAATGCAGGATCCGAGCCACATCTGCAACCTTCACCACAGCTCACAGCAGCACTGGATCCTTAACCCAATGAGAAAGGCCAGGGGTCGAACCCTCAACCTCATGGTTCCTAGTTAGATTTGCTAACCACTGAGCCACGATGGGAACTCCTGATCTATAGATTCTTAACCAGATTTCATTTATCTTTTACATTCTCTATGTCCTTCTGATGGAAACAAATATATAAACATGGTAAATATGTAGATAGTCCTATCACCTTTTATTCTCTCTCTCCTTTACAATTTGTATGTTTGCAAATGTTATATGGTGTCTTATAAAGTTAGATCACTGGAAACAAGAAAAATGCTTTACAGTTTGAATCACCCTAGAAGTTTATACCCCATAGCCCTTGAGTCCATTAATGATAGTGGCCTATTGCAGAAATCCATGTATGTAGATTTGTTGCCATTTAGAACAACTACTAAACCAACTACTATTTATTTTTTGTATTTAATGAACCCTTGGCGTGTGCCTGTGTGGTTGCACTTTTTGCCAAGTTTTCTTCTTACTTGTAGATGTCATTAGGAATTATGATCACCTCAGTCCTTGAAAAACCACCATGTATTTATTGTTGCTTTTTCCTACTGGATTGCTAACTTTGATTCCTGTGTTCTGTTCCAGATAACAGTCTTAACAGTTTTTTTTTTCCCTTTAGAAACATTTGGTGGCATAATTGCTATTCCTGAAGTTGGAGGCTGATTTGTAGCAGTCAGTTGTTTTAGCTCTGTTATTGCTGTCATTTAATTTCCCAGAAATTGTGACTGACTTGTCCTGATTCTTCTCTGCAGTCAGTGTTGTTTATGGACAAGAGTTGAGAGGAGACAAAAACAAAAACAAACAAACAAAAAAAGAGTTCCCATCATAGCTCAGCAGAAACAAATCTGACTAGCATCCATGAGGATGCAGCTTCCATCCCTGGCCTTGCTCAGTGGGTTAAGGATCCAGCATTGCCCTGAGCTGTGGTATAGGTTGCAGGCATGACTTGGATCTGGCATTGCTGTGGCTGTGGTGTAGGCTGGCAGCTACAGCTCCGATTTGACCCCCTAGTCTGTGAACCTCCACATGCCATTGGGTGCGGCCCTAAAAAGAAAAAAAAGACAAAAAAGAGTTAAGAGAAGTTTTATACTTGACTTTGAAAATTAGGAGTTTCTCTAAATAAATATGGGCTCGTTTGACTAAAAACATTGCAAAATAAAGAATGAGAATGATGTGGAATAATATAAATCTGAGAAGAGATAAATGTGCATCTGATAATGTGATTAATTGCCCAGGTCAAAAAGACATCTTTGTCTTTAAGACCCAAGTCAAAATACATCAGAAGCTGGTCATATTCCAATTACTTCCTTCATGTTAATGTTCTCAATATCTCCAAACATTCATGCTCTCATTTGTAAGAACTTGTTAAAACAGAAATGTTCTCTAATGGTTTCAAATTTGTATGTTCTCTTTCAATTAGATTGAAGAAAATAACTCTTCAAAATAGAAAATCTTTTTTTCTTTTCTCTCATCTTCTATCATATTTATTTATACAATACATGATCAATACAGCTTGTTGAAGGAATGGATGAATAAATGAATGAATGAATGAACGATTAGGTGTGAAAATAGACATTTCAAAATTTCTCCAAAGTCAAAAAATAATAAGTTTCTAGAAAATAAAGCTCTTTATTTTAAATCCGATAATATATTCTCTTTAAAACTTCCCTCTTCAGGTCTTTTGTACCAAGTTTACTCAGGGCCTCAGTTTCTGTGGAGGCCGTATTTGGAGAGTGGCAATTGTTTTAAAAGAAAATTATTTTAGTTTATTTTGCCCCTTGCCTTATTCTGTTCAAAGCCAGTGTCTTGATCTGCATACTCTTAATTTAATGTGGTTAAGATTTAAATCCAACTGACTCATTTAGGCAAATTTTGTATCTACTTGTAAATCTTTGCTGTTTTTTTAAGAAGTAAATGTTAATAAGTCATCTGATTTACAAAAATATATTGTTCATCCAGTAGACTTGTAAAAAGTACATAAACTACTTAGGATTTGTTATAAATCACATATTCACAAAACATACGTGCTATTATAAATGATGTAAAATATGTTATGCATATAGTTTAGGAAGTCTGTGTGTTAACAATTTAGAGATGTTTTAAAACATCTGAAATGAGATTAGATTCAATACTCATTGTATATATTGAAAAGTAGTTACATGATATTTTAATTTTTTTAAAAAAAATTTCCCCAGGGGAAAAGTTTCTTTTATAGAAATTGTTCATTGAATTTTTTACAAGAAATGCAGAATTTAGGCTGCATGAAGATTTATGAATTGAAATTATAAATTTTGAATTTCATTTTAGAACCGTGAAATATCTTTTTATGAGCCCCTGTCAGCAATGAGAATTCCTAGTATGGACCATAAAACAACTGGAGCTTGCAAATTAATTATATATAATTACACCCAAGATTCTCAGACACTCAGTTCAGATGAAAAAATTGACTGCACACTGATGTTGTTTGGTTGTGTAGTATGTTATTTAATATTTCCTTTGAAACATCAGGCAACTACAGCTTCCAGAGAACTCTAGATTTGCTATGTCATGTAATTCTAGCAAAAATAGTTTCATATCCTAATCATTTCTCAGCTTAACCGATCACTGTATCAAGTATTGAATTTCCCTTTATATCACAAAGAATTATGAATTTTATACTAGGCTTGTAAAAGGTTCTATAAAGAGCCCTTTTCACTTGAAACTTCCAAGTTCTCTTTAAGAGGCAGATACAATTATTTTGGGGAGTCTGGAGACTTTTGTTTGTTTTCCTTAGGTTGAATAATATGGCTCATGTCATCCTCATGAGATAGAGCTAAAAGCAGCCCATCTTTGTTCATTAAGGTCAAATGAATATCTTGGGATCTAGCCCCACAGACAATTCTGAGTTCTTATTGATACAAAGCACTTCTTGTTACAGAGAGAAATGTTTTGGTTCATTATTTTAGGAAAGAGTGTCAGAAAGAAGCAGTTGACTTAAAACAGCAGTTCATACATTTCCTGGATATTGGAAAGTATTGTGTATTTCATTTGTGTTGCACCTGCCTCTATAGAATATAACTAGGTAAGAGGAAACACATACATTGACAAGTAATAACATGGTGCATGCAGTTGTAAGTGACGATGCTATTCAAGGTAATTGATTCCATTGTGAATGAGAGTGGTCTGCAGACAATGCTAATCAGCCACAGCTTATCGCAATAATTTGTTTATGTATAAACCTTTACGTATTTGTGAAGATCAAATTGAATCTTATGAAAAGGCTGACATATTCAACTCTTTTTTTCTTAACTTACAAAACTAGAATTTCATGCAGTTCAAGGTAATGCATCCACATTTATTCTTCCTCTTTGAAAGGCCACCTGCCATGGTTGAAAGCACATGGGATTTAGAGCCAGAGGCCTGGGTCCATGTCACAACAATGTCATTTGTGCGTTGGGTGACCTTTTCACATCCATCAGAAATTAAAAAGTGACAGGTGGGAACAAAAAGAAATCTAATTCATGAGATATTTATCAGCTTTTTTGACTAATAGTTACTAGATGAAGAGCCTTCTTCACTGTACCAATATGGGGGACAGTATTATAATGTATACAAAAAAGGATAATAAATAATTCATATGTGAATAATTATGAATACTATTCCTGATCATCAATAGGGCATTGTCAAGTGGGCAGGGTGGGCATCATTATCTTTATTTTACAGTTGAAGAAAATGAAAGGCAGAGAAATTCAATAAAGATGGCTTAGATGATTCAGTGGCTCAAAAGTAGAGTCCTAAGTCTCTAGATGCTATTGCTCTTTTAAGGGTACCATCTGATGACTGTCTTAGTGTTAGGTGGCTAGAGATACTTTAGCTGGTTATAGAGAAGTTACCAAGACATCCTGATTAGTCAAAATGCCTAGCTTTGTAATGCTACATCATTGGCTTATAAAGACATGATGACTGGGGCTACCTTGAAAACTGCTCCCTTCAAAAATCTCTTTTTTCTTCTCAGAATTATATACTTGTTGCCAAAAACTGGAAGAAACAAAGATGACCTTGAGGAGGATAAATAAACTTGTTTATCCAGACAACAGAGAATTATTCAGCACTAAGAAAAATGAAATCATGGGAGAAACTTAGATGAATATTACTAAGTGAAAGAAGCCAATATAAAAGGTTATATACTGTATTATTCCAGCCCCATGTCATTCTGGAAAAGATAAAACTGTGGAGGCAGTGAAGATCAGTGATCACCAGGGCCTGGGAGTGAGGGTGAATAGGCGGCATACAGAGAATTTTTAGGTCAGTGAAACTACTCTGTATGATACTATAATGGTAGGTATATGTCACTATAAATTTGTTCAAACTTGTAGAATGTGCAACACTAAAAGCAAACCCTAAAGTAAACTATGCACTTTGGATGACAATGGTGTATCAGTGTAGGTTCATCAATGGTAAGAAATGTACAACTCTGGTGGGGATGTTGATGATGAGGGAGGCAGAGAATGGGAAGGAATAGGAGGTCTCTGGGAAATCTCTGTACCCCTAACTCAATTTTGCTCTGAACCTAAGACTTCTCTTAAGAATAAAGTCTATTAAGCAATCAGGTCCTACTGTACAGCACAGAGAATTATATCCAATCTCTTGGGATAGAACATGATGGAAGATAGTATGAGAAAAAGAATACATATGACTGGGTCACCATGCTGTGCAGCAGAAATTTATACAACACTGCAAATCAACTATACTATAACCAAAAAAAATGTATATAATTATATATAAGGTTATATATATATGATTATATATAAGCTTATACATATATAATAGCTAAAATATATAATAGCATGTGTGTGTGTGTGTGTGTGTGTGTGTGTATAAAAGCTGTTGAAAGTTTGAGGCTTTTTCCACTTAGGAAAGCCTTCATATTACAGCCATAAAAGGCACCTTGAAGAAGAATTGCTGTTATTCCTGTTCTATGGCTGTGGAACCAGCTCAGTGTGGTTTGAGATACCTTCCTAGAGGTCCCACCAATGAGATCAGGACAGCTTTGTGGAAAGCCTACTCCATCCACGTCAAAAGACTGTGCTTCTACTGTTAAGACATTATGTTCATTCACCTTGGACCCTGAGAAGCTCACAACGCCAGACAGTTGATTTAGATGTTCAAAATATATACTCACAAAACAGAACCTTATCTGCAGTAAAATGTAAAGCAGATGTGTAAGATCAAAGCTGAATGCAGTGAAATTCAATGTATAATACTGGATGATAGAGAAATTGCTGAGTTGGATAGAGAATATAATAGAATTTTGTTGTAGACAGCTTTCAGAAAAAAAAAAGCTTCAGCTTTAATCTTACTATACTCAAAGCCCTCATACTTATTTAAAAGGCATTTTTATTGATTCTAGGCTATTTTCTAGAGTGCAGGAGTAAGTTCTAGAGAAAGCCAGTTACTATGCAATTTCTTTTTCTTTTTTTGCTTTTTTAGGGCTGCAACCATGACACATGGAAGTTCCCAGGCTAGGCGTCAAATTGGAGCTATAGCTGCCGACCTATAGCCACAGCCACAGCAACTCAGGATCTGAGCCACGTCAGTGATCTAAACCACAGCTTGGGGCAACACAACCCACTTAGTGAGGCCAGGGATGGAACCCACATCCTCATGGATACTAGTCAGATTCATTTGTGCTGCTCCACAATGGGAACTCCTACTATGGAATTTCTATATGGTACTTCCCATCAACCTTACCCTAAACTTACCCTACATATTACAATTTTATTTTATAAGCTGAGCATTAAATTTCCTTTATAAACTTTTGCAGTTATTATGGTTTGCATGCAATGCTCCAGAATTTCATAAAGTATTGTCTTAAGGAAATTCCCATGGATCTCTTTCCACTTTTATTTAATTTTACTGTCTCTCTGCATCAAGATTGTGAAAGAGCTTGGTACCTCTCAGCAGGACTCTTCTTTATTTTTGTGTTGTTGGTCCTGAGTTGAAGATGGCTTGGTCCAACTTTAGCACAGATATAGCATTTTGGACCCTGTGTGAAATAAAAGCGAGTTACTCTGAAGTTCTCAAAACCTGGGATAATTGGTGCTTTCTGGACCCAAGAGTAGAGCCTTGCCTAGTTTCCCATTCTTATTAATGGGAAGATTTTCCCAGGTCTTTGGACATTTTCCCTTACATAAGAGTTAATGCAGGGTGGGTTCTGACTGCTGGTTTGAGGCTGCCTCTGGCTATGTTCAGTAGCTGTGGGGAATTTCCTTCTTTAATTCATGATGAATACCAAACTACCTAACAGTGTGGATCCAGCATGAAAAAGCCTAATGTTGAATCCAGATGCCTCCATGTGTTAGTTAAATGACCATAGGCATCTTTCTGGGCACCCATGGCTCCATCTGTCAAATAGTTTATCTACCTGATAGGAATTTCATAAAACTCAATAGATTAATAAATGAAAAATTCTTAGAACATCAGGCTTACTCATCCAACCTCATTGAGTAACCTTTCACAGTTGAACACTTACTCTGTAGCTATATGAGACCCTAAATAGTCATGCATTCAGGCCAGGTTCAAAGTGTTCTTTTAGCTTAGAATTCCCTCCCGCCACCTCATATTTCAAAGTTTTACTCATATTTCAAGTTCTAACTCAAATACCACTTCTCCCTTGAAGTACTTCCTCTTTTGTATACCTTGAGCTCTTGTACTATAATAGCACTTGTACTGTAGTGTATAATAACACTTATGTACATCTAAATAAGTATATAACTATATAATTACACTTACATGTGTCTAGATAATTGTCCATGTCTGTGTGTGGGGGGGGGGGGGTAAGTATCTGTGATCGTGTGCTTATATGGGTATATGTATTTATTTATATACTGATATATTTAGCAATCAATCACCACATGCCTTTCATGGGCAATGCACCCTGTTTTGTGAGAGATATCAGGTGTATAGTACCTTACCTCAAAAATTGAACAGTATAAAAGGAAGATTTTTTTTGGAGGTAATATATGCTATGATAAATGTTGAAATAATTTGAATGAAGGGCAAGAAATATCTACTTTTACACACACTCATAATACACATGTGTATTGTAGAAGTATATATTTACAATTATTTGACTGAAATTTGATGAAAAACTAAATTTCTAAGATAATTTCCAGAAGTGCACTTTGTTTCAGAATCAGTTATAGCAGTAGATTTTAAATAATAAATTAGAAACTCATTTTTATATATTCTAACAGAACCAAGCACTGTGCCCCAAGGTTTTACCCATGGGTATTGCATGGTTCAAAATTTAAATTTACTAGTATTTTCATTCTGATGGCA
This sequence comes from Phacochoerus africanus, assembly GCF_016906955.1. Taxonomy (NCBI): domain Eukaryota; kingdom Metazoa; phylum Chordata; class Mammalia; order Artiodactyla; family Suidae; genus Phacochoerus; species Phacochoerus africanus. The sequence continues at coordinate 104,002,621 of NC_062545.1, forward strand.
TCTCCAACTTTCTGTCTCCTTCCTAAATTTTCATACTCCTTTGATAGACTTTGTTGACTGAAAATATTGTCCATACCTTTTACTATTGTGTTTCTTCAGCAGAATCTTTTTTTTTTCTTTTGCATTTAATAGATGATAGCTGCATGTCCATTTTTCTGGAAACAGTGTCCAAGAGAACAACTTGTCACATACAATTTTGGAAGACCCGATTCATCCAGATTTAACAAAGTGGAATAGCATCATTACAATGAATTTATGCACAAACTTATCATATTTACTTTTGAGTAAAGTCCCTAATAGATTGACTTTACCTACTCTGCATTATTTGACATTGACCATTTCCATTGCCTTCAGTAGGTTTTGGCAGGAAAGTTGAGTTTGTTTAGAGTTTTATAATTTCTTTGTCATGAAATATCATTGCCATTGTTTCTCTGCTTTAAAATAGTGTATCCACATTCCCCAGATGATTAGTAAAGAAATTGGGTAGAAAACCCAAAAACAGTCATTAAAGAGCTTTTTAAATGCAAACCTCATAGTTTTAAGATGTTATTTCTAGCCTGGCTATTTATACTAGAAAACAAAAAGAAAACAGCCAATGATTATTTCAGTGCAAACTGGATCTTTTTATGTTTTCTGTAGTCATGTCTAAATGATTGACATTAATTAACATAAATAGCATATATGATAGGCTCACATCTTGTAAAATTACTTTGGTCTTTCTGTCTATTTCTCATCTATTCTTCTGATTTATAAATATGAATAGAGAGATTTATTTTATCAAATGCTAATACAAGTTATTTCTTGGTAGTGGCATATGGGTAATTATTTTTAGATCTCTATTGACCCTCTGTCCTGAAAGTTTATTTTCTATATAACAATAGGGTTATGTTTTTGTTTGTTTATTCATTCTAACAAATGTAGTCTATTATAGTGTTAGGTGGAGTTTTTACTTCATTTGCCTCAAAGAAAAAGAAAAAAGAAACATGCTCCTTTATGTCTTATTAATGTAGGTTACAGGTACAGTTTTGGGCTCCAGCATTTGTACCATCCAGTTTTGATGTGATCCTGAGGAAAGTGCTTGCTAGTTTCAGTGTCTTTTCTCTTTAGAACAGCACTCCTTTGCATTGTAATTATATTTAAAGCACTGGATCTTTATGTCTAGACATCCATAGTGTTTGGTAGGAGGATGTTCCTCAAATAGAATGATTTGTCATTACACACACACGTGCATCTTCATGCTTAAAAATAGCCACTTGTGTTTATCACACACCTTTCATCTGTTAAATGCTTGAAAATACAATTTTCTTCATTTTAAATCCTTCCCCCTGACTTGAAATGGATTTGAGATGAGACTTAAATAGGACTTTTCTTTTCCGTGACTCAAAGCTTTCACTTGCTTTTAGCCTTTTTTATTCTCCATCCCACTGACTTGCTATCAGTGGGCATAGAATCCTCTCTGCCTTCCTGGCTCTCAAATAGCCAGCGCAGGTGGGTCAGCCCCTCTCTGTCTTCTGATCCCCGCAGGATTCTCCTCTCATTGTCTTTGGTGGGAGAACAGAGTGGTGGTTTGACTGCATAGGTAGATGTGAAAAACACAAAGAGACCTAGTCCCAACGGCATTTCTAATGAAACTGTAAGACTCCAGCAAGGTGGAGAATATGTGTATGTTGTGGTCATAAGAACCTGTGTGACTTACAGGCCTTTGGGGAATTCTGTATTCATTTTTATTAACTTTAATTATAGGAGCACTATAAAATTTTCTCATTCTGTGTTCCGTGAAAAATGCAGAAGTTAATTGCTCCTGACATTTAATTGGTTTATGCTTCTCTCTAACACAATCTTGGGCTGCAAGAGACGGAAAACTAGTTAGCATGTTTCTGTGATTGCCGAGGATTATATACCAAGAAATTAGTCTTTTCGTGAGTTCTAAGTAGTGAATTACAAATGCAATTTCAGAAGTGTGGGGAGAGAAGTAAAATCTGTACATCTACATTCTACATATGCTAAAAGACTGACAAGGGCTTCCCCAAATGTTTTATCTGACTTTGCCAGAATTGCTGAGGTTTTTCCATTATCATTGTACAAGTTTAAAAATGACATATTTTTATACCTTTGAGGACATGTCAGGTTGTTTACAGCCTTGTTACAAGCCATCTGGACACTGTATAACCTTTTTGTATTTTTTTTCAAATATCATCTCATTTGGCATAAAAAGCATAAGGTGCCTGACTGTTCCCAATTATAATATGTGATGGTTTGAAGAATTTGGATGTTAGAGTGGCACAGTAACTCTGTTTTCAGGAGTGGTGAGAATCTCTGGAAAGCATCCATCTCCTGTGATGGACTCTGAGCTTCAAGGGAGAATATGATAAGCAAAGTACCAAAAGCCAAAGCTAATTGCCATTTGATGCACAATTATGGAGCATGTACTGTCAGCAGGACACTCTGCCAGCATCATGGGATATGCTGAGGTAAAGGCAGCAGGCAACTTGCCCTTGAGGAGTTTGTAATCTAGAGGGAGGGACGTCCTTGTAAATCATTAGATGCAAGGCTGGTAAGTCCATAAACCTGTAGGAGCACAGAGGGACTGGTGAAGCCCTTAGGGATGGAACCTGAGCCACAGCAGCAACCCAAGCCCCAACAGTGGCAATGCTGTATCCTTAACCCACTGAGACACCAGAAAACTCCAGTTCTTCTACCTTTTTTACCTAATGGGAGTCATTATATCTCATAAATAAAACAAATAAATTCAACAATAAATCCTGTAATACCTGTTGTAGGCAGACATGGTAGAAATGATTACACTAGTACCTGTCCTGTCTTGGGGCCTAGAACTCAGGGCTTATACCAAGGCAAAGGACTGTTAGTCTAAGCAGGACTGGAGGAAATACATGGACAAATACCTGCTTAGGGAATTTCCAAATGGAGCAAATGGATGCCTGAAGCCGGAGGCTGCCCCAGATTTTGGTCCGGTTGATGGAGACAGAATGTTGAACCAAAGCGCTGAAGTGAAGATGTCAGCTAGATTGGGGAATGTGGCCTAGAGGTGGAAGTCAAGGGGAACGGAGTACAGAGCAAGGCCTGGAACTGGCACATAATCAAGGAAACCCAGTTTCCAGAGGTGAGGTGAGTCCTGGGATGTTACTGTTCAAAGTGCCCAGACTATGCTTGCCAGCACTTTTTAAATGTTTAGCAACCAGGCAGACCATGTATTCCTTATTCTTAAACATCTTAGGATGTAGATGAGCATTTCTTGAAGTATGGTTCCTGGTCCCCCCTGCATCAGAATCCCAAGTTGCCTCACCTCCAGGTCTGACTGTAACTTCAAATGGACTTTTGGACCCCCTCCTTGGGTGAACCTTCTGGATACCCCAGTTTGATTCTCTCGTTTTGACCATCGGATGAAATGAACACAGGAAAATCAATGACCCAGGTAAGGCTAGAAATACAACATGAGAAATGACTGGACCAGAAAGTAATTCAGTACGAATTCAGGATAAATCAAGATGAATTTGAGCTGGAGAAGTCAGAGCACATTTTGAAAGATGTGAAGAATTTTATTCCATTGAAGAAGTGAAAGCATTCTTAGTGGGGGAAAATGCCTAAATGAAGATGCTTAGGGAGAAGTCCCTGTGGCTTAATGGAGAAGGCCATGAACATTAGAGTTTGAACCCCAGTCTAGCTATTTCCTATGTATATAACCTTGACAAGTTAACCATTCTGAATCTCCATTTTCTCATTGGGAAAATGGGACTGATAAGACCTATTTTCTAAGGTCATTATAAGGATTCAGTATAACATGAAAACCTTTTAGTTCTTAGAAAGTACTCAATGTTTGTAATTTTCCCCATATCAAGGGTTTATAATCAGGGGATATATATTTCAACATGGTATAGCTATACCTGTCTGCATTTGAAAAGCAAAATATCAATGATTCTGTAAAGGCAAGGCTTAGTATACTAGGATAAAGGGGATGCAATTTAGCTTTGAAGAAGACTGGGAACAGGAGGGAGAGGGTTGGAATCTGGTATGGGCAGATTAAGTGCAATGTGTTTAAAAGCAAATCAGAAATTGGAGTTCCCATTGTGGCACAGTGGAAATGAATCGACTAGGAACCATGAGATTGCGGGTTCGATCCCTGGCCTCGCTCAGTGGGTTAAGGATCCCACGTTGCCGTAAGCTGTGGTGTAGGTTTCAGACGTGGCTCAGATCTGGCGTTGCTGTGGCTCTGGTGTAGGCCGGCAGCAACAGCTCTAATTAGGCCCCTAGCCTGGGAACCTCCATATGCCGTGGGAAGCGGCCCTAGAAAAGGCAAAAAGACAAAAAAATAAAAATTAAAAATTAAAGTGAAAAAAATTAAAAAAAATAAATCAGAAATTAAAAACTTCAACTCAGATCAATTCATACTCAATGCTGTCGATGTGCAAAGCCCAGATTCAATGAATTTGGGGCCTTGCTATTGCTACATCTACCAAGTTGTATTTTTATCACATTGAATAGTGACCCTCTACTGTGAAAGGTATATGCCTCTAATACTAGTGCCATGATGTGAAATGAGGGGAAAAATAATTATTGAAACTGCACTGTTTCTGTATCGTCAGTTTCATGTTCTTGTGGGCTACCATGGTTTTTATACTTTAAATGCTAAAGCAGATCACATATAAAAGAGAGATAAGGAAAGAAAGCAGACAGTCCTCTTAGGAACAGTGCAATGGAGTATACCAACCATGTGCCTGGATGCACAATCTCATGGGAAATGGGGCTGACAGTGGTGGCTGTCCTTTAAGGAAAAGGATGGGTGGATAAGGGGAGTGAGAGGATGTAGGTCAGGTGACATTCCTGTTCATGGCTAACCAAGGGGCATGGCTCTTGTAGCTCCCTTCCTTTACAGAAGTTCCTTCCCTAAAAGTGAGGACAGGGGGTCATAAATCCCTCCATTCTAACTCCTGCCCCAATTACCAATTTCACTGCCTCCCCACCCCCCACCCCCAGCCTTGTAAGGGTTGGCCTTTCTCTTGAGGGCTGCTGTCTTTTTGACACAGAACATGGCATCTGCTACGTTTATTTTGGAACCCACCTTGACAGAAGGAAGGGAATCAGTGGGTCTTGGCAGTTGGGGCTTTATTGAATTTGCTTTGAAGTGTTCCTGAGTAGTTTTGGCATAAGAAGCATTCTCTTTCAATGAGTCCCTCAGATTGATGATCTCATATGTTTGCCAAGAACAGGAGAACAGCAGGGTGATAAAGTTTTCTGTTTAACCTTCAAGAACTTTTTTCAGCCTTCACCCGGCCCATTGCCCAGCACTGCCCACACATGGAGAAATTCCCAGAGGGGCCAGAGATCAAACCTGAACCACAGCAATGACAATGCTGGCCAGCAGGGAGCTCCTGCCCCCTACATTGCTTGTCTTGTTCTCACACTAACCCCTTATTGCCCCTGGCCTTGATGGTGTCCCTATGAAACCCTGCTATCCACAGTAGGGTCAGGTGTTCTAGACATTATGAAATATTTTCTCCCTACCAATTCTTAACAAATTTATCTTATTGCAATGTTTTTTTATTAAAAAAACTTTGGAAAATTTTCATCAACCTGTATATGACACATTTCTTGTTTGTCTTAATGCTTTTTAAGATTCAAAGGAAGTAAGGAATAAACAAAAATTAGAGTAAATAAATGAATAAAGTGACACAAATTACAAATGAATAAAGGCCCAACTAAATGATTGATTGGCTAGTGAGGGAAAAAAATTCACATCATTATGGCTGACAATATGCTATGGAATTTTCTCTAAAAGATGGAGAAATAATTTTGAGCCTTGCGATGATACTGTGTGTAGAAATATTTTGCATGTTGTTGGATTTTGTCCCCCTAAAATCACATCAGAACTGTCTACTCAATTTTATTGGCTTAGATGTTCAGGACATGGCCCAGAGTGGTGGCTGAACCCTCTCTTCTCTATCCTCCTCTTCACACTTCATCTGCAAGATGGTGGTTGGGAAGGCTCTCAGTAGTCCTGGAGTAAGGATGGATGTTCAGCCTGGAAAGAGTGTTCCTAGTAAGATTGCTCACACCCTTCCAGGATGACACAAAGAGGTTCTCCCTGAATGCATAATTCAGACAAGCGCTATATGAAGGCAGAGGAAAATACCTGGGGAGGGGGCAGGTATAAGAGATATGGGCAATGGGTAAGTTAGTAACTAGAGCAATGTGAATATTCTATAAAATAGAGTATGTGTAGAAGGTGTATATAAATCCAGGGAAGAGGGAAGATATAAAAGATACAAGAATGAAGACAGTCAGTCAACAGTCAGTTCCAGATGTGTGTTTTCTAGTGCTTCTCTTGGCCACTGTTAGGAGCACTTGCCCATGTGGGATGGAACCTAAATTCATAGGCCTGTGTTAGGTAAGACAGAGTTGAGCCAAAAGGATGAGCTTCCTAGTGACATTCATTGTTGACAAGCTGAGCCAGAAAAGTGAAAGTTCATCTCAATTCTCTCCCTTCTTTAGGTTCTATGGACTCATTCCTTCACTTATTGCACTGGGAAATATGGATACATAATACATACCAT